>NW_009258754.1:3259894-3329329 GCF_000687185.1 Egretta garzetta | reverse complement strand
CCCACCTTTCCTTCCTCAAAAAACCTCCCATATATTCATGACTGTTTTGCAAAATAAAAGCAGACAAGCATCACGAGATACGTTTTTTCTAATGACTGAATTCAAAAGCGTTTCAATATCCCAAAATTAAATATGCGCAATAAAAAAGCATTACCATTGATTAAACTGGAAAGACAAATGGAATAAATAACATGCATTAAAAGTCCAGGTTATACTATGGAAAGCTGTTCAGCACACAAATCTAGTACTTATGCATGAAAATCCAATTGACACAATAGGCTATAACCATTCCAAAGAACCTATTATAGCCCATCATGTAAATGGTTAGACATAATGACACAGCCATTACGGTCTGTAGGACTCTGGATCAGTGAATTAAAATTTCTCTAGGTAGAACAGACTTTGAGCAAATAGGCTCAAAGGAGCTGTGACAATAAACTATGTCAAGACCTCTTTTAGTAACTCCCAATTATTCATTAAACCATTAACACAAGATGAAATGCTAAACTTTGGAAAAATGTAGTTACCTATAGTACAGAAGCCAGCATTAAAAGTCAGTATTCTTAAATATGTACCATACAGATATCACTGTCCTTTACAGTTTCAGGAGTATAAGCTGTTTATGATGGCAGTTGCAGGTAACTCTTAGAGGGTAGATCTCCTTTTTTAGAATCATAGAATCATTTAAGACCTTTAAGATCATCGAGTCCAACTGCTTACGTATAAGCTCTATAGTAAGCATTGAGAATCTTGTGTTCTCTAAATGAATTTCATTTTTATTTAAAAACATCATGTCTATAAATACGAAAAATGCCATGTAAATCTTAGAATAAATCAATGAAATGAAAGAAAAAGGTGCCTAGTACAGAGTAACTAAAGAATAAAAGAAAGAATATGTCTGATATTGCATTTATAAGAGAGTGGCCAGCTTAAGGAAGAGCAAGAAAAAATACAATTGGACTCAGTGGGAAAAGAGGCAGGTCCAGAGCAAATGAGCAATAAGCCCTGAACCTGCGATCCAAGCCTAATTCTTTTCTTCATGCCTTGGGGGAACAAACACCATACATTGTTCAGGAGTATAAACAGTCGCAGACAAGGGCTTAAAATAATTATGACAGTTACACAAATATGCTTCAAGATGCATCTCAAGTTTAAGGTTCTCTCATGTGTGCTATTTATGCTTAAAGTCTTATAGAGGCCTGCTAAGAAACCTCTCATTATTGCTGGTAAGGGCCTGATTCAGGTGGTTTGCTTACAGGACCCAGCTGAGACGAAAAAATGCCTATGAAGTATGTGGTCCTAACGAGACCCTGGCCTTGGGGTATCTAATTCAAATGCATAAACTCCCCTTGCAATTAATGAACAGGGAGATAAATGCTTTCAAGGACTTCAGGAAGAACAATTGTAGTTACCATGATGTATAGCTGATGTCATTGCTGTATCAGGTACCTGTGCATAGAATTATACCCATGTCCTTATTTGAATATCTCACTGTGACATCAGTTTCCAATTAGAATGAAGTGCACTGCCACAGCACAGAGCTTGACCCAGCAGTCAGAGCTTCTGCCCTTTTGGAGCTCAGTTGCTGTAGCATGCAGAGAAGCTGAAAGGATCAATGAAGTTTCTTCCAGGAGTCTGACAGAGGGATGAGTGAAAATGGGCAACCCTGTTTGATCTGGCCATGCTGCTCAAACTGCTGTTACCTGACTTGCCACAGCAGAAAGGAAGAATGCTGCTTGTGTTGGCGCTTCTTGTTTACCAGTGAGGAGAACTGCAGCTGTTTCCCATGTCCGTACGAAGAAGACAAACCTTGCCAGTGCTGCCACTGCTCGTGTGCAGAGCATGCAAATTGCTGGTGGTGCTGCTGCTCTTGTTCAAATGACCCAGGCTGCAAATGCTGCTGCTGTGGTGAAGAGAATTCAGCGTGCCAGTATTATGAAAGCAAGTGCTGCAGAAGCTATGTCAATGAACCACATCACTCAAGAACACCAGGAACTGTTCAGTAAGTGGAGCTAAGAGCTCTTAAAATTTCTTGGGGTTTTGTTTTTCTATAGAAACACATGATCTGTTGGCATGTTGGAGCTATTTTGAATAACCACGGGGTATCATTCTTCTGAGAAACAGAAAAAGTAGTTTTATCTTGATATTAGTGAAATTTTCTGCACATTACTCTGTCTGGGGCAAAGACTACTCCAGAACATCCCTGCACTTGTAATTAGGACCACCTGATTTCCAGACAAAATCCATGAATGGCTAATATATGCTTATACATTCTCACAGTGTAAAAACCTATGTAGCAACAGAAGGAAGACATACAGAGAACCTTAAAACAAGGAGGAAAACAGGAATGTGTTTATAGCAAGGGGGCTGCAGGCAAGCATACAATGAAAAATGGAGTAAAACAAAGAGCAGTAAAACTGCTGTTAACCGGAAGTGGAAGGAAGCAGTTATATTCAAAAAGAATTCAAAAGACAAAAAGGAGACAAATAATTATTAAAGGCTCAAGAAAAGCTGCACAGAGATGGAAAGGTGGCATACTGACAGTCTTAGAAGATAAAACTGGAAAACATAAGGGAACAGGCTGATTATTAACTACAGAAATGCTACACCAAAGAGTGCTCACAAAAAGGTGGGAGGGTGTGGAGGGGAGGGAGAGCAAAAACAAAGTTATCAGAAGAACTCCAGACTAGAATTAGTACCAGTCCAAGAAGACTTGACAGGACCTGTAGAAATGCATGGTTAATGCCTACCTAGATAAACTTTGAAGACCAGAAGGAATCCTGACAGCAACAGAAGAATCTATTCTCTTTAGTTTAATAGGGTTTTTTACCATTGTTTAGAGTGACAGAAAAAGCAGATAGCATGGGTGAACATTTGGGGAGAGAAGGTGGGAAGGAAAGCAGTAACAACATGGATGCTAAAGAGAAGCACAGCAGAGGGCTAGACTGTAAAGGCCTAGAACCAGGTGTCCATCTCAAATACTGATGCTCATGCCAAGGCTGTGGAAAACATTCAAGGAGACATTATAAAATTAATATTGTATTTTTAAAAGAATAATGTCCACAGGCTAAATGGCAAGTTAGAACTATCAAGATATGAAGAGAACAGGGATTAGCACATCCTGAAAATCAGTCCTCTTCTAAAATAAAATATAATAATAATAAAAATCCACATTTGAAAAGTCTTTGCAATTAATAGAAAGAATCAATTATAATAAGGCTGCTACTGGCACTAAGAATAAACTTAATTCATTCTAGAAATCTGAAATAATTAGAGGTAAATTCTTAAATGACTAAGAATTAGGATGATCATATGTAAATGTGTTATGTTAAGCAGAAAAGTCTTCAATACTTGTCTTGAAATGGTGAAACACTTGGTCGTGCTACTTTCTTGAAGAAATATTCCATTTTAACAGTGCAGAAGAAAAACATTTTGACATTTATTGTTTTCATTAAAAAGAAAATATTCTAAAAATATTACCAAAGTTGTTGTAAAAGAAAGCATTTAATACTCTCTGAAACAAAATAAAGGGTTTCATTTGAATTGCACAGTGTTTTTCTTCAGTCTAGTTATTTGTTGATTCCATTTTGAAAAATAATCAAGAAAAGGGGACAAATTACATTTTATTTTGTACTAAACCAAACTGTATCCTTCTTTTCATTTAGCCACCAACAATAACAACAAATTCATGCAGATGTACAATGACTGAGATATCTGTTTATTGTTGTTGTTGGCAACAGTATTCAACACATAGTGGAATAATTATGAAAAGAAAATGAAGAAAAATGGATTATTGATAGTGACAACCGAATCATTTAAATAAAATATCCAGTCAGAATAAAAGGATGGTTGGTATGCAAAGCAGAAGTGCTTACATTATAATTTTGTGTCTTAGATGGTACCCTAATACTCAAATATTTTTGTTTGAGTTCTTGGGATTGTTTTTTTTTTCCCCCCAATTTTATTCAGGTCAAAAGATGTCATGTCAAGATTTAGAACTAGGAATAATGCATCTGTCATTACACCAGAAAGGAATGTCTCCAGCCATGCTCTCCGTGACCAGCTTGCCTGTCCACTGTGTAAGCAATTGTTTCTTCAACCATTTATGCTGCCGTGCAATCACTGCATTTGTGAGAAATGTATAACTAAAAGCAAGACTAAAGCTGAAGTAACTGAAGACTTTTATATCATCGTATGCCCGGTGTGCAGCAAAGCACACTGTCTCCCCTACACAAATAAAATTCAGCTGAGGAAGAATTACCTCAGAGCAAAAATAGCCAAGAAATACATGCGCAAACATGGCTTTCTGAGGTGGAGATTTGACCATAGTGAAAGTCCAGTCTACTGCGAAACTTGCAGGGAGAGAAGAAGAGTGGCAACCAAAAGATGTAGAACATGTGGAATTAATTATTGTAATGAATGTCTGCGTTTAAGCCATAGCGAGAACAGCGCTCAAGACCACATTTTCACCAAAGCACATCAAGAAGATCATGAACAGTGGCGCTGCTTACTGCACAGCAACACAAAACTCTCTGAATACTGTCTGGATGACCATGAACTGATCTGTGGGTTCTGCAAAAATTCACTGCACAGTGATCACAAGACTATTACCTTGGCAGTCGCGTGTTCAAGAGAGGCCGCTTCCCTCTTTGATACAATTGCAAAATTTAGAAAAGGTTTGTATTTCTGCTGCTTCTCACACTTCCCCATTTCTCCTTGGAAACGAAACTTGAACATACGGTTGACAAGCTATATTGATTCTCTACACAGCATAAAAGTCAGAAAGGTGGTGTGTTCCCCCTGTAGAAACACAAAACAATCCCATAATTGTGGCATCATGAGCCAGACTCCACTGTTACAGAATGAAGGACCTGCACACGGGATGGGAACAGAAATGTGCATCTAGAGAGGGAAACCTTCATTTCATACTGGAGAAGCCGGCAAGAAATTAACACCAATTACATCTGCAGAATAAAACAGTGAATCTTTTTTCAATCAGAAATACACGCTTGAAAAGGAATGGCTTCTTCCCCTGTAGGCAAGTTGTGAATTGTCCCTCTTCAGTCAGTTTTACGCTTTTGCCCACGCTGACTAAGAGGCAAAGCGGTCACATTTTTCTGAAGTAACACAGCAGTGTCACTCCTTTTAACTAAGACTCAATCCACAGCAACTAAGGGGCTGAACACAGACTCGGATCTTACAAATTTCTTTTTATTTTAGTCTTTGCATATAAATTCACAAATGTTGGGGACATAATGAAGTTGCATGGAAAATAACATTCAGAAAGGTAAAAGCGAGCCATGCCCAGTGAGAAACAGCTGGAGACATTAAATTATCAATTTTGAAACAGTCTTAAGTTTGACAAAATAAGTGATGTAGAATATTTGTGGAGGATTTTGTAACATGACATTGTTTCCTGACGTTAGCTGAATGCCACTGGAATTTACTATCAGTCTTTGGTATTTTTGATTATGTTCCTTCACAGTTCACAATGTTTAGTGTCAGAAGAGTTAATCACACCTTCACATAACGGCCATCAGAGGAATGTGCTGTCAGCCACAGACATAATGTGGGCTATGCAGGTGCATTTGCTGCCATTATTCTAACTTCGTACCAGCATAGTGAATTTTCAAAGATAATACAGAGCTACAATAAATTAAGCTTCAGGATTTCTCATGTAATGAAGTAGAAATTATCAAGCCCAGTTTGGGGGACATAAGTATAAATGAGGAAATAATAACAAAGCAGCAATTAACTGCCAAATTTTATACACCCAAATGTGAACATTTTAACCCAAACAACTTCCCTCAGTCTTACCAGCAGCAGACATGAGAGAAAAATACCAGAATCCTTATTCTTGTTCCACGTTCTACCACACCTGAAATTTTTTTAAGCTAAAATTCATCACTCTGCCTCTTATAGCTACTACATTTTAATATGAATTTGGAACTACTGACCTCATTTTTTTGTTTTACAGTACGCCAAGAAGTTGATAATGATCTAATGGAAGTTATTCTGTTAAAAAATAATTTCAAGACTTATAAGGACACCAAAAGGAAGGAGATCAGAAATGGATTCTTAAAATTACGTATGATTCTTCATGAACAAGAAAAGGAGATGATGGAGTTGCTTGAAAACATTGAACTTGAAAAACAGAAAGAAATTTCAGAATATATAAACTATACATCCAGTCAGCTATCATATATGGATGGCCTTATTCAATACTCTAAAGAAGCTCTTAAGGAGGAAAGCCAAGTTGTGTTTCTGCAATCTGCACACTGCTTAGTGAAAGAAATAGAAAATGCAGTTCCTTCCATTTTCCAACCCAGTCCATGTCTAAGAGAAGATCCCTTAAGAAAAATTCAACTCAACTTTGATGAAATTTTCTCCGTTTTACAGAGACTTGTCCCATCCCTTAGCGGAATAAAGCAGTCAGAAAGTAAAGCAGAAAATTATCCCTATTCTTTTAACCCAGAGATAATGGTTCCAAGGCACATTTCAAGTACTCACAAATCCAAGCACGCAACATTTTTCCGAAGCCCGTCTTTAAATTCCATGTTTGATTTAGGTGTGCTGTCTAAAGACACCGTCAGAAGACCAAGCTCTACACCTCCCCATCATCCTACGCAGAGTAATGAAGTGTATGCATACTGGGATACGGCTTGTGAAAGTCCAAGGAAAGAAAGAAAATACCAGATTGTTAACTTTTCAAGTCCAGAACTTACAGAAAATGCATCAGTCCCAGTCCCAGGACCTGTTGTTATATACCAGACTTTTGTTTACCCGAAGTCTGCCAAAGTAAGATATTAATAAATTCTAAACACAGACAAGAGACCATTATATTTTCAGGCTGTTATAGAGTCTGAACCCATATGAGTTTGAGTAATAAGACTACAACATCAGTTCAAATACTTTATTTGTAGGAGACAATGCATTTCAAACTTGCCTTTTGAGACAAACTGAAGCATAAATTGAATTGTGTCACATTCCTACTGTAGTGAATAGGGTTGTTATATTGTTATGTATGTGATATAAATATGTTACATGAAAAGGCCCGATGCAGAAAGAAACAGATGTACTATGTTTGTATTTAAATATCTGTATGTCAGTTCAAATAATTCGATTCTGTCATGGCTTTCAATGTGACGACATCATATCCATGTAATTTTCCTCATTCTACATTTCATAGATGCTAACAAGGTCAGGATACCAATTGCATAAGATCCCAAGTGCATGTTGCAAAGTGCTGACAGCTGTCAGCCTGCATTACTTTTAGTGTGTTAGAAAAGGGTACTATGAAATTCCCAGGAGGAAGCTTAACTTTTTCCAAGACCACAAACTGCATATCTTCCACATATAGTTCATGCTATGTTTGGAATTTCATCTGCATTGGCATTTCAAAATTAAAATGTGTCAAACAGGGGCCTTCCAAAAAAGCAAAAATGAAAATGAGCAAAAATAAACAGTACTTAATTGTCTCTTCACAGATTTACTGGACTTGTCCCACAGAAGAAGTGGATTTCTTTGAGGTAGAGTTTTATGAAGTTGCTGGTATTGGTCCTGATAACACTGTCCAGACACAACTAGCTGGCCAGCTAAGCAAAATACAGCAGCAGAACCTTGCGATACATAATCTGGATCCAAATACCGAATATCTTTTTAAAGTCCGTGCTGTCAATGCAAGTGGTCGAGGAGAATGGAGTGAGATCTGTAAGGTATTGTAGATCCTTCCTATACTTCATAAAGTTGCCTTAACTTTCTTGTCTTCACAAATGTTTTTTACTCCATCTGTTTATGAGGAAGACTGCTTAAATGGAATATTGCTATTCACTTATGTGAATAGTAAGTGATACTAATAGTTGCACTGGATTTTTCCACACATTGTTCTTTCTAGCTTAGTTTGCAACTGCTTGACCTATGTAGAAAGTTCCTCATTTTTTCTAGCAGGGATGCTCTGCCTTACATCAGGCAAGTCACTGTCATTCACATTACTTCAGGACTGAGACTGCCTTTGCACTAATATCTCTGAACACACAGAGCATGAAGAGTTAAGCACAAAAGCTTTCATGCTGGAACAAGTCAGCAATCATTAAATAGAGGAAACAAACAACGTTAAGAATATTCTTTGACACCTTTGGACAGAAGTCTCCTTTACTGTGGTTTTAGAAGAGGAGGAAAAATGTTGCAAAGATAAAAGTTAAAAGGAGCAGGAAGGTATTCCACCAGAAGGACGGGATGTCATCCAGAGAGACCTGGACAGGCTGGAGAGGTGGGCCTGTGTGAACCTCATGAGGTTCAACAAGGCCAAGTGCAAGGTCATGCACCTGGGTCGAGGTAACCCTCGGTATCAGTACAGGCTGGGGGAAGAAAAGATCAAGAGCAGCCCTGCCGAGAGGGACTTGGGGGTGCTGGTGGATGAAAAGCTGGACATGAGCTGGCAATGTGCGCTGGCAGCCCAGAAGGCCAACCGTACCCTGGGTTGCATCGGGAGAAGCGTGGCCAGCAGGTCAAGGGAGGTGATTCTGCCCTTCTACTCTGCTCTGGTGAGGCCTCACCTGGAGTACTGCGTCCAGCTCTGGAGCTCTCAGCACAAGAAGGACATGGAACTGTTGGAGCGGGTCCAGAGAAGGGCCACAAAAATGATCCAAGGGCTGGAGCAACTCTCCTATGAGGACAGGCTGAGGGAGTTGGGCTTGTTCAGCCTGCAGAAGAGAAGGCTGCGGGGAGACCTGATTGCGGCCTTTCATTACCTAAAGGGGGCCTATAGGAAAGATGGGGAAAATCTTTTTAGTAGGGCCAGCTGTGACAAGACAAGGGGTAATGGTTTTAGACTAAACCACGGTAGGTTTAGACTAGATATAAGGAAGAAATTCTTTACAGTGAGGGTGGTGAAACACTGGAACAGGGTGCCCAGAGAGGTGGTGGAGGCCCCATCCCTGGAAGCATTCAAGGCCAGGTTGGATGGGGCTCTGAGCAACCTGATCTAGTTAGCAGTGTCCCTGCTCCAGCAAGGGGGTTGGACTAGATGACCTCTAGGGGTCCCTTCCAACCCAAAACATTCTATGATTCTATGATTCTATGATTCTATGATTCCAAAAGGCATCAAAATTTAAAACATTTAATGAATTCACTTTAATACCCTTTAGGCATCCCAAATCTCTTGCTGAAGTTACGTTTAGATTTTTATGCTTTGCTGAAAAAAAATACGATCTGAATTGATGCTTTCCCCTTGACAAATTTTCAGTAAGGGGTGTATTGAGGAGCTGTGGTGCATAAAATGCAGATGGCTTCCATGAAAAGGGTAGGTGCTATTCTCTGGTTCCAACTGCATTTCACAGCCTCTTCTTATATCAATTGCACCAAGTGCTGTCCCTTTGCAATCCTCTTGTCCCTTGTCACATTTAGAGAATAAAAGTCTTAACTTTGAAACAGCATTCAGACATCCCACTCACTTCATGAGTTTTAATGACAAATGACATGACACCTTCCTGGTCTGCTCCACTTCATATACTTAAAACACTGAGCACAGTAGTTTCTTTTTATCATCTAACATGTTGGAATGCTGTATTGGTTTATCTTCTGAAAATTGTTCTTTCTACACATAGCACAGTTATATTAATATGCCAGAGAAACAAAAACTCACTTAACATCTGCTGTAATTTATAGAAGTAAAGAGTTTCATAGCAAATGAGACAGCACATATAACAGACTTCTGTAAATGTTCTTTTAAAAAATAACTACCTCTGTTCCTTTTGCGTAACATCAGACTGTTTTACTTTACCTGTTACACTACACAGAAAGCTTGGAAGGACTTTGTTTAAAAGAAAATATGGCATTGGATTTTAAGTAGGGGATTTAGTCAGAGCAATATCATTATCCATGTGTGACTGTTATTGAGCCTATAAGGAAATGTAACTGTGATGCCTGTGATGGGTCACAGGAGTCCAAGCACCAGGCTATGAAGAGGAAGAAGGTGACAGAAAGTTTTGTTAGACACCAGCTACTATTTCATTCTTTGAACTAAAGCTGATACCATGCCACTGATACCCCAAAATATCAAGTCTCACAAAAGAAGTTATTCAACCATACGGTGTTATTTAACATTACAAGCAGATTTCCCAAGTCTGTATGCAGCCCTCATAAGCAAAACAGAAAACTGTACTCTGTTCTTTTAGGAGTAAGGGAACGTCTCTCTTCTTAGCCCAATAGCATGATTGAACTGAATCACAGCTTCCACAATTTCAGCCATTTGTCAGTGTATGAAACACCATGGAGATACCACTGTATCCTTGCCCCATGAATCACAGAAGCTGCTACAGATGGCACCATCTCTTTGCACAAGAAGGGTTCAATACAGTTGACTCAATACAAGTTCCTAATGCCTCAGGAAGTGCCCGAAGGTATCTAACATATCTGCACAGGGCTGAGAGATGACACAAGACTTTAAAGATGTACTTCTAGAGCAGCAACTAGGCAGAAGGCAGGTTACCCTCGAACATCTAAACTGGCAAAAGGTGTTCATGAATTTGGCAACTGAATCCTAATTTAAAAGTCAAGTGGAGGGATTGCACTGCACTGGGTAAGGGAATGAACAGTACGGGGGATATTTCCGAGTATGAGTTGAGGTTGTGGAAAATCCGGGATGAATGACAGAAACCGAAGGATGCCTTGTCAACCCAACTGCTGTATTAAACAGCCCTGGCAAACTATGCGAAACTGTGCCACAAGGCAAGTGACAAGAAATCCTCTAAGGATGAAATTCAGTGATACCTGGAGACTTTCAACAGAGTAGGCAAAAATGTGTTGCTCCAGAGATAAAGGATTTGGCTGCATCTGCCATAGGAGGACGAATGAGAAGCCCTAAGGATGCAGTTATAAAACCAGGAAGGGAAAATGCTGGAATTCTGCAACCCTTGCTCTAGTTGCTGCCAGTACTGCCACTCTCAGAAGAGGTGCTCCCCCATCCCTTCTTCTCACTGACAGCAGCAGCCTGAAGCTGCTCACAGTGGCCTGCCACAGAAACAAATAGACTTCATGTTCCTTGTCTCTTGAGACTGTCAACTGCAGAAACAGTGGTAATTCTAATGCTGGTTTTGTTGCTTTTTAACTTTCCGTTATACTCTTACCAATTAAACCTTTGGAAGGAGATTTTTCAAAATTACCTTGGAAGCCAAATGCAAAGTGACTTTTAATAGGATGTGGGCTTCTAAATCCTGTGGCCATATCTGAAACTCTTTGCCAAAATGACCAGCTGTTGGAACCTAATGTTTGCCACCAGGCAATTGCTTGCCTTTAATGCAAGCATTTTTTAAAGAGCTCAATTTCCATTTCGACTCCAAAATAAATACTTAGACTTTCCAAAGTATAACACAGATAAGACAGTTTGACTGCTTTGAAAATACATCTGTAAGTGGTAAGTTCTTTTGAAAACAGACACTAATTAAATCCTACCCCCAAAATAATAAATACATGTACCTCTTCTGTACTTTAATACATTCTTGTTTTCTACATGCAGATAATGACTTCAGATGAATATGGGAAAATCGCAGACAAGTGGGAGAAGCAGTGTTCAGGGTGATCTGCATACACCAAACAGACAAAGAATGAAACCTGGGATTTTTTTTTTTCCTTGAAGAACTGGAAAATGTGTATGCTTTCTTATGCAATGTCCCATTTTCCACTGAAGTTAGCAGCCAGAGATCTAACAGTGAGCTCTTCGGACTATTATTGCTTTCTGGCAAATAATAATAATACCCCCCCACACCCTCACCTTTTCATTAGCTTTTCTTTTTCCAGCTGCAGCACCAAGACCTAAGGAAAATGCTATGCCTTACATAAAAATATAGTATAAACCCCATTACACTTGAGTGACCTTGGCAGCTTCAAAGGAAATAAATTACATATTTGCTTTGTAAGTTAACATTCCAATTACTATTCCCTATGAGACCATTCAATACCAGTTCAGAAAGAGCTGCAGGAGCCTGTATCACACTTTGCATATTTTTAAAGCGCAGAATAAGTTACTCTGTTCACACACACTTTTGATCTCAGCCCCACTCAGCTGAAGTACAATGTGCATACACACATAGAAGGACACTGGCAACAGAGAGGACAAGCAGCACAGGAATGAGGGCAGAGAAAATTTTATCTCCTTATGCACTTACTTAATAATGGTTAGGTTTACTTGACTGTTGTGAAGGTCATCTATGTGAGTCGCAAATTATCAATTTGTTAAAAGTAGCTGCAAGTAAAATCAGAAGTCACAGCAGCTCTGATCCACTGGACAGGAGGTACTAGATCTGCAGCAAGTTACTGTGTTGGAAGAATCAAGAGTAATACCCTATGTCCTGCTCTATGCAGGGTTGATCTTGCACGGTTCCTTTCACTTCAGCCTGTGGCAGTGTGCTCCCCCTGCCCAACCTCTTCCCATAACTCTGCTCAAGCGATAACCACCTATGGCAGTTGTGATAGATGCATCTGGTCATGATGGATACATCCAGCTCAAAGTGGATTTGGGGTAGACAGATACAATACAACAGCCAAGAGCTATTGTGTAATGCACCCACCTAAGCACGGTGAAGAAACTAAAATCTGTGGTCGGTATGCAAACATGACTGTGAGACAATCATTCTACCCCCATCAATAGTGAGCAGCCCAAGAGCCCTTTTAGCTCTCCTGCATGGCAGCAGGCTGCATGCCAGGATCTCCCCTTGAGCAGGGACACCTCTCAAGGTTACTCCTTGAGGTTGAGTGATTCCTTACCACAACAGATTCTCGGTAAGTGACTACCAGCATGCTAAACTTTGAAACCTTAGCTAAGTGATATAAAGGACTGATTGCACATATATAATTCTTTAGACATAAACCATTGACCAAGTCTGGGACTAGGATTGGATCCAGCTTCACCTAGACTTCTCTCTGAGGAAGGAGTTTAGAAAGCAAGGGGATCATTTCTGAACCTCATGACTCAACGGGAGTGTCTCCCTGACAGTTTTGTCTGACCCTGTCCTCTATGCAGTAAATAACCAAGTGTATCTTGCTATTGAATCCTATAAACTACTGTTGTATTTACCACTGAACTTTGTTAACTCACTGTTTTACAGCAATAAGCTATATTTTTTGCCTCCCTATCGCTCCATCCATCACACAGCCACTCCAACCAGATATGCATATCTAGCTATCTATCCATATTTTTCCACACACACATATATAGGTATTTATATACATCTCTTTCCAGATACGCTTGCACATATATACATACACACATATACATATATGTATTTAAACAAATTTACAACTCCCTTTGACCCACTCCTATCACATAGGGCATTTACATGGGAATGGAAATAGGATCAGGAACACTACTAGCTCTTTTAAACCCCTTCTGTGCATTTGTATGTTTGTAGCTTAGCTTCAGCACAGAAGAAATCCATTTATGAAAAATCATGTATTATGAATACTGCCCATAAAATCTTGGACCTTCTGCTACCTTCCTTAAGGCAAACAATAAAACTTAGTATATTTATTATTAATGTATCATTTTTCCACTGTACCTTTCATTTCTGGTTTAGCTTTGCATAGTTGCTGCAAGGTAATAATAGTCTACCCACTTTATGGACGGCTAATGTGATAAAAGAAGAGTGCAAACAAAAAGGCAACAAAGCCAAAATCTGAACTCTGGAAGCACCTAGTTCTCTATCTTCTGCTAGCCAGTGAGCTATTAGCGATGCTTCAGTTAATATGTGTGTTCTTGCCAGGGTCTCTGTGCAGTCTTTCCTTGACAGCATACTTTTCTTCCCACAAAGTCTCCAGATAAGAGTAAAGGCTATTAAATGTGGTTTGCATTTTCAAATGAATCAAACAGTTACAGCAGTGTCTGATTTTGCGCTTATTTTGAAACGTTTAAAAGGGGCCTGATCATCACACATGAAAGGCACCTGCACTCCAAAACTTCTGCTAGATTTTTGTAGAAATCTAAATGCCTGAGCTCTCCAAATAGTAAACCCCAATTATTCCTTCAATACTCATGGCTTTTTAAACTCCTTCCCAGACAACAACATTTAACACCTATTTCAAGGATGTGTGAGGTTTTGCTGATGGTCTATAGTTCCCCAGAAGCTCACCCATCTGGTATTCCTTTTAGGACATTTCTCTGTAGATGGATAAGATTGCAATTTTGATCAACTGTATAAAATCCCTTTGCACCCCTGGCTATCCACTGATAATAGCAGCCTTCTGTACCCGGCAATTCTTTAAGAGGGGGAATTTGCAGTACATGGTCCTGTGCAACAGCCAAGCAAAGCTCCAATTCCCATTTCATGCAAACAGTGACTCAGATCACTTCAATAGGGCAATATTTTATCAATATCACTAAGAGATCAGAATCAGTCCAACCCTGCAAGCTTTAAGATTTTTACTAATTATTGTGGGTCTGCTGGAAGCCCATGTTTCTTTTCAAACAAATTAGCTTTCAAACATCTCTATCTCAGCTCGCTGTGCTTTTTTCTCCCGAGTTGCCTCTTTATTTTCATGGGAGAAAAAAAAAAAATGTGTTAAGTTCTTTACATACAGTTCAGTGCCCGCCTATTGTGAGCACAGCCAAATCCCATGGTGACTGGATGTCTACAGCCCAATTTACTGCACTCCCCCTTTCAGTAAGCAGGCAAGGCAAAGAATGGAACAATTTTGCTTATCTACTGCTTGCTGCTCAGTTGCAGCAATGTGTGGGGAGGCAGCACCATCTCTCACCCTGCACAGAAATTTTTCAGCTGCATGCCCTGAAATTGAAATTTTGAGATGTTTATAAATAAATAAAAACCTGCCTGTATTTAATGCAATGTGATATTTGCGTAATTACTTTTCAAGGTAATGAGTATAGCAGAAGCCAAAACGCAGAAGGCTGAATATCTTTAGAGCAGCCTGTGCCAGCAAATAAATGCAGAACCCTTATAAGTATCAAATTGCAGAGCAGTTTAGAACCAGTGTAATTTATTTAGGAAACAATAAGCATCTATTTGTGCTGGGCAGGTAGCCAAGGTGAACAAATGAAAGACGTATATGTAATTGAATATTAGATGAGCCATCATTTCATTTCACCACCATTTGTCGTCTGGAACATTACAACATAAAGGTGGCTGTCAAACTACCTCCTCTAAAGCCAAGCAAACAGCTGGGCTGAAGCAAATAATGACAATCTGAAAGAAAATATTCTGACATGGTGGCTACCCACTTTGTTAAGGGATGGAATCAAGACCAACATCAGTCTAACATACAGAGAACTAGTCTGAGGCATCTCTGCCTTCTGGGAGAAGCTAGCTAGCAGATAGGAGATAGGTCAGAGATGCAGCTGGCTAACCTGTATTGACACAAAGCAACTAACCAACCCACCCTGCAGAGCAAGCCTCATCAACTATTAAGCCAAGGTATTGGAGTGTTTTATCATCCACTTGCTGTGTAACCCATCAGGAAGTAATAAGTATCAATATTATTCAAGAGTCTGCATTGCCTTCTTCAGGAATATTTCCAAGACCATTATAGAACTTTGGAGAACTTTGGTCCACCCGTAAGATATTATTTCTACACAAGAAGAGGTCTTTGGGTGCCTAAATGTCTAACTGATGATTCTGACTGAAAATATTCCCAATGTTTTCTAACATAGCTACTGTTCACAATGTGATGAGTCTCACATTGCAGCTCTGTACAATGTGCAAAATTGACTTGATAGCTGAACTGAAATTCTGAAGTACACAACTACAGATATGTAGTTTTTTAAGTCACGGCATTTTAAGTGAATAAAGCAGAACAATAAATAAGTAAATAAATATAAGTACAGACTGTTAAAACTGTTCTGTTTTGGACTGTAAAGCTGTGATTTAGTGCTGCTGAGAAATACATTCTAAAAGCTAGGAGGTTATGCAGTAATAATTAGGAGAGAGAGTTTAAAAAGAACTAATAAATTTAAAAAGAACTAATAATCAAAATGTTTTGAACCAAGTCCCTTGCCTATCTTATAACCCCAAACCCACAACTTTTAGTCCCCCAAAATACTTAAGTTAAAATCATCTCGATAACAAAGAGTTTGAAAATATAAGTAGAACTCAAAAATACACATGTAATAAAAGACAGACTAGATGCTAGCAAATAAAAAAATCAAAAAGTAAGGGAAACGCATGTCCATAAATGTTACAGTTTTGGCTACTTGCTCCTGCCATAGAATATAGAATCAGAAGTGGCATGTAACTGGAACAAAATTCAGGCTAAGGCATCTATTTACCTGAAAGTTAATCACAAATTTTTGATACTAAAAGACATAACTGAAATTACTGGAGATCAGAGAGGATTAATTTACACAGAAAGATTAACCATGAGCTTGTTTTGTTGTGCTACTGAGGACCTCAAGGTTTACTAACATTATCAGGAATGTTAATGTGTGTAAGAGAATGAAGTACTCAAGATCCAGCTATGTGACAGCAAAGGAAGAATAAAATAACAGCCTGCCTGACAGGTGTAAACATCTAAGAGGAAGAGGAATAACTTAGCAGGTACTATCATGTCACAACAGTGTTCAGAAATGACTGCTCTGACCTAAGCAGTTGGTGTTACACAAAATTTAAATCAACACTGAATATGTTACATATTGCAAAGCTTTTTCATGGACAAAACTGATCCCAATGTGCAATGTAGTATTAGAGAGAGTCCACAGGACAATGATCGTCAGCCTCGTCCAGTAAGGTACATTTCCACTTAAGGAAGACTTTTTCTTTAAAAGGACATTTACTGGAGCACACCGGTCACAGGATATGTAACCTATCAGCTTGAAAGCTCAAAACAGAAACATATTGTCCCAGTCAGTGACCCAACAAGAGAAGTGACCAGAGTAGTTTGACCAGATCCAACTATCATAGCCATATAGCCTACCTATAGCTCAAATACCTAGGAAATTTATTTACTTTTGTTTCCTGGCATGAATTCTAGCTTTGTAAAATGTGAATGTTTTGCTTTCTCAGCTACACAGAATGTGTGTTTCAATCAATCAATTATTGTGCTAGATTCAAAGTACTTCAAAATTTCATAAGAAAATTTGCTTCCTTCCCCTGCATTACTTTTGCTATACATATGTTAAACAACACTTCAGAGAGAAATCTCAATTGTCAAGAGCTCTCGCAGCCACGCATCAATCTTTTTAATAGAGTTCACTGAGGTTTTTTTCCCCCTCTTCACAATAGTAACTAAGACAGACTCTATAAATTCTGGGATTTTGGTCTGCAAATAAAAATCTCCTGGACGTGCCCTTGCATTTATAAATGTGTTAGTTACTTTGAGGTTTTTGCATTGCTTACTTTTAGCAGCTCACGCCAGGAAACAAATCATAGTAAATCTTAAGATCAAGTCATTAATTCTACTGCAAGTCAAATGCAGTAAGAAAGTTTCACAAGACTCACAAGCTGAAGGGGAAAAGGTCTCAACTTTTAAAAAAAAAAGATCCTCAAAGCTGGCATCCCCAGAATATTTAGACACATTAGTGACTTCCTTCGGATTCTGCTACCGCCTCACCCCCAACATCCCCCCCAGCAAACACTCTGAGCAGAAATGACATTGTATTTGCTGGAAATGTCTCCCTTTGAAATGTTCAGCTTTTCATCAGAAACCTGCACAGAAAATGCCATTTCTTCATTTTAATGTTACTGAATATATACCTGATTTGCACAGGCAGCTCTGAACGGGCTAACTCTTGCTCTCCCAACACTGTTTATCTGAAGATTAAAAGTCAAAATGAGGGTCATAAGAAAATCTAATGATCCAGAAACCAATTTTTCGAAGTAATTTTTGAACCTCATAAGACAATACAAACTAACGATGCAGAACTCGATGATTCAAGAACTCCTCATAAGCTAAAGAAGCAGTGGCTTTTGGTCATGAATTCTAAGCACTCTGGACCCAATTTACAATAGATGTGCTGAATGAATTGTCTCATATTTCAGCTCACAAAGTGATCTATGTAAGAATAGCCAGGTTAGATAAAAGCTCTGCCTAGTGTGCTCTCCATGATCTCTAACAGAGATCAGCAGCCAACAGAAGAGTATACGAATGGCGATATTCTCCAAGCCTTCATAAGGTATGGCTTAAGGGTTTCGTCAGCCACAGATATCCTCTTGGTATCCAATAGCTCACAAGTATTTTCTTCTTTGAATTTGTCCACTCCCATTTTGAGGCCCTAAGAACTTTTTGCCTATATTATATACCTCTATGGCAAGGAGTTTCACCCTCTTCAGCAGCAAAATCAAACCTGAGTTTAGAAGTTCGTCATACTGGCCTCGTGTTTAAAATTTCTTTCTATCAGATAAAGCATCTAATATTGCCTAACTTCTCTATCAATATCTACAATCAGGTGAAAACCAAAAAAATGTCAAAAAAAAATTACTCGCATGGTACTAAAGAAAGACATCTGCAAAGGGACATTTCTCACAGAAGTGCCAAGTGAATCCAGGTGAATCTTGCGTTAAAAACTTATGAGGGGCAATATTTGGAAACTTGAAAGGAAAAAAGTAATACTCATTATGAGTTAAGTTTTTCCATTATTTGCCTGGGTTGATGTATGTTTACATGTGCTTGGGTGATCCTCCTTTAAAATATTAGCACATGCCTAGCTTTCTTTTGGGCAGTTATAACTTCCCAATTTTTCCAATATTTATTCAGAAGTAGATTTGTGGACAAGAAATGGTTTAGATAATTCTTTTAAAAACTCTGCAAAACAAGTTATCTCTACCTGCTAAATTTTAAAAATTTCATTTTAGTCAGTGATAAACACTGGTTATCACTGTTGAAAAATAAAATAGAAATTATCTGGAGGATAAATCATAGAGTAGCGTCTGGGAGTCAAGAAGAAATTCTACATTTCCTGCACTTCTATAAACTGATTCTCCCCCTACTGTCACTGTGGTAGGAGGTTAGAAGGGGATGAGGCCATCATACAGTGGAGCAATTTAGTAAAAATTCTAGTGATTTTCTCTTGTAGAGCTCTTCTCACCAAACATTTTCCTAGTGAATTATTCACTCAGGAATAAACTTCAAATGACCTCTCATTTGTTTCCTGGCTTTGTTTTAAAACTAGAAATCAAATCATCACAGGCTTATCCAGCCAAACAAATAAACACTACTTGTCTAAGTTAGTTAAACACATTAAAAGTAGGTTAAACAAAATAAAACAAGAAAAAAAATGACTTCAGGGTGCTGTAACCTGTGCAATATGTCCTTCTCATATAGTAAAATGGAAGGAGGGAGGGTAATGACTCTTCTTTCTTTCACACATATCAGAAAGTCTCACAATTCAAGATCTCAAAGTTGCAGAAGGGGTAACCATTGCCAGACTTTATAGGGCAATCAATGACAGAGGAATAAGAGGGTTTCTGCATCTTTCCTTGTCACTGTCTGTACAAAGACCTGAGCTAATCTCAGCCTTTACAATTTGGAAAAGTTACATTACCTCTGGTAAGTCCGTACAACTTGCATATTCAAAGTTTCACTCAGAACTATTTGTAAAATATTTTAATACACCAGGGGGAAAAAAAATCTTTTATGCAAGATAAAGTCACATTTCCATTATTTCAATTTCCTTCCCTGGCTAGATGGAAGTGCAATGGGAAAGCTGAGGACATTTTGCGAAGTCCAGTATTTCAGTGAAAAGCATTTTCAGGGTAGACCTTAAGCAGCCTTAACCACAACTTATCTGATCACAACCTGCAACTAGAGTTTTGCACGAAAGGCTGGATGGAGCTAAAGATAAAGCATATAACATTCATTTCCTCACCCAATAGAAGAAATTTCTAGCCAGCTGTATCATTAGCCAAATGAAAACCTTGGTGCTCAACAAATAAGAATAATTCTTATTTCAAGGGCTGTTTTCTCACCTCCTGCCGATATGAGATTAGTCAGCATGACATTGATTGGAGGAACTGGAAGTGCCAGAGATTTGGAAAGGGAATGGATGACAATTTCATGGTAATTGAAAACTAATTATACTTATCCAGCAAATAAGCACTAGAGGTTCAATGTTTCCTTAAAAAAAAAAAAAAAAAAAAAAGGAAATGGACAAAACCCCCTTCATTTTCCTTACCATAAAACCTGATACAAATATACATACATATCTCCTCCAGGCTACTTTATACAGTCCTCTCTTCCTCATGGTCCTAATTCCTGCCTACAGGTCACATAGCAGAATATAAACTCACTGCTCTTGCCCGAGTTCTGCTGCACACAGGTACCAAATAAGCAGATGTCACAATACCTGCACCTCTTCTGTGAAATGTGTTGTTCTGTTTATTACAAAATCAGTTATCCCAGGGACGGTACATGTTACCCAGAGCAGACGCAAGTTAAAAAAAAAAAACCTGTATGCGACTTTTCAAGAGGCAGGCATAACCTACTTTGTCTCATTACTTTATACTTTTGAAGGTAAATAACCTCAGCTAGAAAATCTCTCTGAGAGCACATTGCTTGGCTCAGTTTCATTGGCTAGCCAGGCTTCCTGAAGAATGTGTTTTAATAGGCTACCATCTGCAACCTTCCCATTTTAGTCTCTATTCCAGGATGTGTGATATGTGATAACTTCGTTAAATGCATATAGGAGTAATCTACCATGCAACATTATTTCAGAGTGACACATACTGGAATTCAGATTATGCCATTCCTTTCTAGAAAGCAAATGACCATAACTTCAAGGAGGAAAGTAATTCTGAGAGTTAAGTTTAAGTCCTTAAATTAAAACCAAATTAATTTTGTAGTGTTAGGGGCACTCAGGAGCAGGTCCTTGAACAGGCTTTTTTAGGTAAAAGCTGCAGTTCTGATTAGTTTTAACTGCGTGGTGAATGCTCATTGTTAGGATGGCCAATGTTCATCAGAACCAAAGACATGTAAATTAGAAAATAATTTTGAAAATTGTTTACCCTAAATTCCATTTGCATCTCAAGATTAGATGCAGATTAGCTGTCATACCTTAGCCACCTGAGGAAAAATATGAGTTTTCAGTAACTTTAATTCTAAAATATAGTTTTGCATTCGTTTTGTTCTCCTAACACTTCAATGAAATGCAACATTACCTGAATGCAAGCAACGATTTTTAAAGCGTTCCAAGTTCTGTTTACCTATGCTATTCACATAGCACTGTCAACATTTCTTTGTTCAGCCATGTAATGACTGTGTTTATCAACAGACATTTAAGGGTGCCCATTGCATAAGAAGGAATCTCTGGTTAATCACTAGAAGATGCATTTTCCATACCAGCTCTCAGCGTTACTGACACTTGCACTGTTTATGCACCTCAGTGGAAGAATACTCTTTTACGAACAGTGCCACTAAGGAGTGTGTATGCATCCAGCATAGTGAGAATAGACCTCTACCTTGATTGCAACACATGGTTTGGAGTAAAATGCTATCCTAGAAACACATATAAACAGCAGATGAAGTCTAGGACAAAAAGATAGAATATACTGATATAATGGAAACACAGACCATGCTGTTACCACAGATTTAGAGATAGGTGTGTAGAAAACAAAAGCAAACTCATATGTTTATTTATTCTATATTTTCTTATATTTCATAGCTATTATGTCTTTCTGTCACCAGCTATTAAACTCTTAGGACAGCTAGGCCCAGGAGAGTGCAGCTCAAAATCCTGTATTCTGGAACTTTGCCTCTACGGAAAAGTGATCTTAATTTGGCGTACCCAAAACTTCCTTACAGTTCTATCCATATTCAAACCTTTACCCTTAACCTTATGGATTTTTTAAAACCTTAATTTAGGCAGTAGTTAGTTTTAACTCTTCTAACAGATCAATAACTGTCCTTTCCTCTCTGGAGAGGCAGTGTTTTATGGACCTCTCAAAAATGGGTCATTTCATATAGAGATAAGAAACAAGACCCTGTTAAGCCTTTATCTGTTCTTAATTTCTCTGTACAAGTGTTAATCTGAGAAAACTTTTGTTTTGTTCTGAAAGAGATGTTCAAGTCTCAGGTGAAGGAATTTTTGAATGCTGACACTACATTGCTACGTAAACGTAGAAGTTAGTAGCTATAACCGTACAACCACATAAAAGGGATTCCTGTATGATGTTCCTGTATGTTGGTCTAACGAGCTCTAGTAGCAACAAGATATTTTGCATAAGGCAGACCTTACTCTTAGTTCAAGAG
The DNA here is from genome assembly GCF_000687185.1 of Egretta garzetta. Taxonomy (NCBI): domain Eukaryota; kingdom Metazoa; phylum Chordata; class Aves; order Pelecaniformes; family Ardeidae; genus Egretta; species Egretta garzetta. Next base: position 3,307,144 of record NW_009258754.1, on the reverse strand, counting down.
TGCCATAATACTGAATTTAAAGTTTCTGTTCAAAATCAATCAGAAAAGCTATTTGAAAACTGATACAACTGATGTAATTGCATTAGTCTTCTTATTGAGTAATGGGAAAAGTGTTTTGTCAGAGATGCACATCTGAAGAGACTTTCTGCCCAACATCTCTGAGTTAAGGTGCCAAATTACTCCTAGGTACAAATCGTTCAAGCCAGGCAGGAATCAATCTTTTAATCAGTGGTCAGACACTTTATTCACTGCGTGGCTGGCAGAAGCATCCACCTCCTTGACATTCGTTCCTGGTTAACTTAGATGTCTCCTGCTCTCATGTTTCCGAGAAACCAGTCCTATGGATTTTTTTTTTTTCAATTGTTTTAAAAGAACAAATTAGAATCTTACTCAGAGCTTTTAATTCTGCTTTTTGGTAGAGAAGTGCAGGGTTCAATTACAACAGCTGAATCTTTTCATGTTTCAAGCTTAAGGTTGCCTGTATGCTACACAAACATCATGGTTTTCAGAAGTGCAGATGGAAAAAAATACAAAGCTCCTAAGCTAGCATTCAGCTAGAATTCAATCCATGTCCACTAGTCCTCATTAAATAGGAATAAAAATCTCAGATAAACTTTTAAAATGAGTTAATCCATTACCTGATGATGTTATAGACTGGTCTTACAGAGAAAATGAAACTCTTATTGCCAAACAAGTCTTCCAAAAGGTTAGAGATCATTCACGTGCTATGGTCCTCTTTAGACAGGAGAGTTCAATTTAATGAAGGGCTTGTACAGTTCATGCTATTCAATAGATACCCAACGAGTTTCAGCTCTGCTTGCTGCTCGATACCACGCACCTCACTGAGCAATACTCAGTAGCAATTAAGGCTGAAAGCAGCAGCCACTGAAACAGATATTTGTACTGCTACGCAATCAATTGTCAGATGACAGTGCTATGGTGGACCAAAAGCAGAGAGAGATGTGTAGGAAAGCTACTATCTAGCAGTCAGCAACGCAGAAGGTGACAGGATTTGCACGTATAAGGTAAACTGTATGAAAGTAAGAGGACCCTGAATATCAATGACCAGATCAACAAGTCGCAGAGCTCCCTGTAGCAAAATCCTCCTGCTGGAGATATGACTTCTGTTCTTCTTTAGACTAAGAGTTAATTCTATCTATTCACAGAAAAAATGCTGCTTAATGTGTAGCTATTCAATCACACGTAGCATGACCTGACCAAGCATGACAGTTTCACAGCAAACAGGCTGGAGGAAAGGCCTGTTCATGTTTTAAAGGCAGCATAAAAAGCAGCCTCTAAGTGGGTTTCTAATTTGGTAATTTGATAGATTATTAACATAAGTGGGTTGCACCACTCTTACATTGACACCCATGTCAACAAAATGGATCCCTGAGATCTTTCAAAGTTTGCAAATGTCTCAGCAACATTTAAGTTATTCCTAAAGATCTAGCAATATCTGATTGCGAAGAGTTAGTTCTGTAAGTACGCAGCTGCCAAACAAGGACAAGAAGAGTTAACTTTAGCAAAACACCCCTCCCCATTTTAAAAACTTGTTTCAGAAAAAGAAAAATTCGGTCCTGTGGAGTAATTATTAATTTCTGCAGTGAATTCCACAGAACTGCTTTCAAAACTAATTTTACAGCCTATACACATGGTTCTGTTACAAATTAACTGAATTTAGTATCTAAGTCTTGACAAACAGTCACGTAAGTAGAAAGGACAATTTCATGACTTCCAGGCACTGTAGATTTTGATAACATGACATATGTCCTCATATTTCTCCCTCTTATTTATTCTATCTTAAATGAGAATTGTATAACCTCAATTAGTAACTTAACCTTGCCTTTAGAAGTCAGTAGCACCTACAAGTTACCTCGGTTTATTTCACACACCACATTATTTTTTTAATAGTGGGTTATCTACTGTAACAGCCAGTATGTTATAATATTTTTTTTAAATAGTATATATAAAAGGAATAACTTCTGCTAGACTTTTTTGTCAAATAAATGTCCCACTAAGATGGACTTTCCCCCTGAAATGATGGTTGGAGAATTTATGGGTTATGGATTAAATCACCCAAATTCTACCTTAATTCATGTATGGCAATGTGAATATACAGTTTACACACATTAAAGTGATCTCTCTATTTTTGTTTTACCTGTATCACATTTTAAATAGATTATAAATAATTCCAAATTCCTTCAAACAAAATACAAACATAAAAAAAAAAAAAATCCCAAGTGTTCTCATAACCCAATTGTATCTTCTTTCATAGCATTATCTTCAGTATGCAAATCAATTATATTGCATAAAGTCCTTTGCAGTTTCTGATTGATCTCCCTCTCTTAACCACCTTGGTTAATACTCCTCCCAGAAGCACAGGTGAGTCTTGCAAAAATGGGGTTCCAGGTAATTAAACTGAAAGCCAAGAATACTTCAGTGAGAATGCAAGAATGTCAAGGTTTGACCACTCAGTGAAGTGCCACGAGATGTCAAATGGAATGATCTGTTAAAATCAACACCTACAATTTTCACCAGAAATCAGGTATTCAGAACTAGACATGGATAGAACTAATCTAATGATGTGTTTGAAGTGTGTGCTTAGGAAACATTTCTCCATGAAAATAGGAAGAAAAAAATTATACAAAATGGTAGCTGCATTAACTATAGACCAGGAGTTGTCAGCGAGTTATAGCACTGACTGAAAATCAACGGATCCATTCACATCCACTAAAGAAGGTCTCTCTCTTCCTTGGATCATGATATGAAGTAATTTGAAATTCTTTTTTAAGTAAACTATTTACTATAAGCGCATATGTTTAAGAAACTGTAATTTTAGATAAATGCAGCAATTTATTATAGTCATGCATAGACATGCAATACTGATTAACATGTCATCACAGTTCAAACATTTATGGTTGTACTGAGGTGGGATTAATCCACTAGGACTAGAGAAATACAGTTATAAGATACGTCTCTCTTCAGTGAAAGACTTGCTTCTAATAAAAGACAACGAGCTTGTAGAACCTGGATGATATCTTAATATTTTCTTCAATACTGAGTATATACAAAGACATCAAAATCTCACAGAAGACAATACTATCCTGGCTTTCCAAATACCACAGCTTTTTCATTTTGCCCCTTTTGCATTTTTGAAATCCATACTTTTTACAGAATCACAGAATCGCAAGGGTTGGAAGGGACCTCGGGAGATCATCTAGTCCAACCCCCCTGCTAAAGCAGGCTCTCCTAGAGCATGTTACACAGGACTTCATCCAGGTGGGCCTTGAATATCTCCAGAGAAGGAGACTCCACAACCTCCCTGGGCAGCCTGTTCCAGTGTTCTGTCACCCTCAGATTAAAGAAGTTTTTCCTCATATTCAACTGAAACCTCTTATGTTTCAGTTTGCACCCATTGCCCCTAGTCCTGTTGCTGGACACCACTGCAAACAGACTGCTTCCATCCTCATGACTTCTGCCCTTAAGATATTTGCATGTGTTGATGAGGTCCCCTCTCAGTCTTCTCTTCTTCAGGCTGAACAAGCCCAATTCTCTCAGCCTTTCCTCGTAGGGGAGGTGCTCCAGTCCCTTTATCATCCTAGTTGCTCTCCTCTGGACTCTTTCTAGGAGTTCCTCATCTTTCTTGAACTGGGGAGCCCAGAACTGGACACAGTACTCCAGGTTTTCTAAATGGATGCTTTTTTTTCTCTGTTTTATACTACCTACAGACTGTACAGCATACCTCTGAATCAAATGGAGCATATAGCACTATAAATGTTTAAGGAAATTGTACGTCAGTAAATCCAATTAGTCTATTTCAGGAATTCCACTATTATTTCACAGGAAGTTATGAAATTGTATAATGAATAAAGCTGTAGCTGGTCAAAGTACTAAAATGTTTATAAATCTGGAAACATTTTCATTGTATTTTGTGGGGAAAAAAAAGATAAACAAAATGTTCAGGGAAAAATAAATCTTCAAACTGACAGATTTCTCAGAATTGGGATATAACTCTTAATATCAGATAAAGTTCTAGAAATTGGAAGCAAATCAGACATCTGTTTTAGTACCAAGAAAGATATTCACAAACTAAAATGTGAAATACTCACAGAAGTTGGTGATTACTGTAGCTGTCTCATCTGACCAACATCATAACACAGCCTGTAAAATGTCTCTCAATCTTCTCAGGCATCATTTTTTATTTATAAGATTTCAGTGGGATCCTTCAGTTGCTAGGCATCTCAGGTGTTTAATTACATATACTACTGATGGCAAACATGAGGAGGTTTCAATGCGTAGCTGCAGAATCTTGAGATATTTTTTATCTAGGAGGATGAAAGTCATCTTCTTTCTCAAGACTGATACACTGTCAACAAATACTTGTGACAAAAGGCATGCATGGCTTTGATGCTTAAATCATGTCATCCTTTACCTATTATGTAGTAGATTAAACTCAAAGCCTCATCACAGTAGTGATCATTAAGTTCAAACTAGTTAAAAAACTGCCACTGTCTCCTGGGTTATATCTCCCAAGGCAACTGCTTTCTTCGGGTAGAATGAAACTCTGAAAGGATGGGGTAGGACACATCAGACATAACAGAGTCATCCAATCAGTTATTGCAGACAACCACATCAAATCACTCTGAGCATAATAAAATCCATCCCAACACCAAATGTGCTCATGTCCCTTCTGCTCCTGTGTATGGCAGCTCCAGAACCTTATTCCATTCATAGTTCTTCTTAATTTCCACCATAAATTTATTCAGGGACACTGTATACTCATTTTTTGTTTTGCCAGCATCATTCATCACCTTAAATAGCTCTTCCGCCTCCACAGTGTTTATCCCTGAAGTTTTTATAGAAAACAATAAGATCTTCTCTCTACCTTTCTCACCTGGCTTAGCAAATGTCGATTTTAAAAATGAAGATGCTGATGCCCTTACTGCCCCTTTCTGCTATTGTGCTGTTAGAGGGGAAGAGAAAGCAAAGCCTTTTCAACAGCTGCCTGCAACTGTAGGACTCTCTTCTAAAATCATCCCCTCTGGGAATGAACTTGACTCCTCTAATGACAGAATGAAAGATACATTTCCTTACCACATGCTGTAAGAACATATATGCATGCACAAAAACTGTAATGCAGCCTTTAAGAACTAGACTGCTTGCCTAGATCTCTTTGCTGCTCTGGCTTGAAAATGTCGATTATCACATTTATATTTTGCTATAAGCTAGACTATGATTTCAGAAGATATTATGCAATCACAGGGAAAGTAATTAGGATTGATATTGCCACTAGTTGTTCAGATCACTTAATCACACTTTTGTGCTTTGAGCTAAGAGTGATTTATCATAATTTTCTTTGACAAACTAAATGTGATACATACTGTTTCTCATTTTAAGAAGCAGGCTTTTTCTTCCAAGTATTTATCTTTGTTTGAAATGTTCCTGTTAATACTGAGTCTACAGATGAATCAACTTACATTGACAGGGATAATATATGATTCAAAACTGAAGATACCATCATGTTGAATCTTTAGAGAAATATTTTGTTCTGAAATACTAGTACTTTCAGGATTCTACTCCTACAGTAATTTTCCAAATTAACTGGCAGGTCATGTTTTTCATTTCACTGCAATCTAAACAGAAAATGGCTTTGCATTTTTCTAAATGTATTTTTTAAACCATTTCTAAAAGCTTAATTAATTAAACCTTGAATCCAACTGGCTCCTTTCTGTAGTACAGAAATTACACCGATCTTTCTGAAGCATTATGTTGCGGGGTAACTCTATTACAGACACATGAGAGTATTTTAAATGAATTCTGTTTGTATGTGAAAATTAGTATTTGTTATTTACATGTACTGCTTTTGGTCTCCTTGTCAGTACAGTCATGCCATTTTTCTTTCCATCATTCCATCTCCATCTGACAACAGGGCTCATTCTTACGTTCTTCAAATATACCTCAGACAGGAATCCCCTGATATCACCTAATCCCTGAGAGGAGTTGCTGGACTCATCTGACCTTCTAAATTATGCCCAATGCCTGGTCATTTTTACTTCTTTATAACCTTTTACAGATATATTGGTATATACACATACCGTTGAATGCTACAACTACATATAGAAAGAATTTCTGCTTCCCAGTTCAGGTCTAATTATCCAGAAGATATAGGAACTATAAAATACCTTTGCACTCTCCCGGGAGTAGTTTTTTCTATTTGTCTATAGAGTAATTTTCTATTTGTCTTGTTCATCCTGAGAGCAAACAGCTCTTATTAAATACCAGTTTGTCTTATAGTTTCTTACATTGCTCATTTCTTTTACTTTATTACTCACACAGCATACCAGAGCGAACTTTCCTCACCCCTCTAGGCATGGCTCCCAAGCTTTAAGGGGAGTGTCTGTAATATAATGCTATAGCAAAACCTATGATAAAAATCTACATTTCAGAAGAGGGAAACCAAAGAGTCAAATTTGTAGATTCTCTCTAAATTAATTCCCCATTTAGCTCTCCTGCTGGAGAACTTAACAGCTGTGTTACTACCTAGCAGTTAAGAGAGGAAGCTTTATAGAAACACATCCATGGGAAGTCTTTTTGGAAAAGAAAGACAGTTTTCAGAAGATCAAATCACAATCTAAGTTCAAAGCTGAACAAAAGCTAGAAAATTGGAGAAAGCCATCAGGCTCGAACAGGTAAGTTACTATTATTATTATTTCCAAAAGATTTTAAATGGAATTTCAGCCAAAAGAACTGCTTTCAGGATGATTTTAATAAGATCCAGCATCTCCGTTTGCCATATTGGCTGGGAGATATTACTGCAAAGTAAAAAAAAAAAAAAAAGAGAGAGATAAATCAAGCAATCCTATATATAGCCTTTCCTTTTTTTTCCATATCTGATTACCAAAAGCCCTTACATACTCAAATTAAAGAATATAAAGTGAGATATGCAAAACCCCAAACCATTTCCTTACTTTTTACATCCTGCATATATTCAAACGACAAAAGGACTACAGAAGTCATATGTGAAATTTATGCTAGAATTCACGCAGATCTTAAAATAAATTAGAAAGGTTATCTATCATAATATCATTTGTGGTTTGGTGATATTTTTTCAATGGTAACCAAAGATGCATTTGGACTGTTATAGACCTAATAATATTTAGATAGGAATAATATTTAGATTACTGTAGAAATAATGTTAAACTTCAGGCAAGCTGGCAAAAGAGAGAATACTTAGATCAAAGACAAACACATCACAGCTTACTTGTTCTGATTCAAAGTCATCTGGGAAGTCTATGGAAAGATTCCCACTGTCTTATAAATAGGCTTTCAATCAGCTCAATGGATAGTGCGTTATGTACCAAGACTCCTTTGTGACAACTCCGTTTAGGGCTACTAGTCAAAAGGACAGTTGTTGCTGGCTTGACTGATTTTTTTTGCCCCTGCTTTTTACTAGTTTATGTCAAAATTGTGACATTTTCCCATAAGCTTATTTGTGCATCTGTTTAGTTACATATGCTATGCATTTAATTTGAAACTTATCATTAAAGAAGTGTCTTTGCAGTTACTTCAAAGTGAAGAACCATCAGAAATATTATCAGAGGATTTAAAAATAAGATTAATTACTACAGTTAAGATATCACATAAAACCACACCATACTGTACCAATATTAATTCCAGAAGCCATCCAATAAGTTATTTGTAGTAATTTCAAAGGCCACAAAAAACCCCATTAATTTAAGATATCTCCCTTTCCAGAATGATTTATCTTTTTCCCACTCAGCATTATTATGTTCACTTGAAAATGTTCATAATATGTTTTGCAATTGTAGATATCTTTTAATTAATTCACCAACAACTGATGTTCTCTTTTCACAGTAATGGACTGCTCTAGCACTCTCTGATAAACTGCATTTATCCAAATTAAGGGGTGAAACTCTAGATAAGAAAGGTGAATTTGGGTACCAGGCAATTGCTTAGAAAGTATTTATAAATTAGAACAAATGCTTGATGCAAATACTGCATAAAGAATGGCACTATGCACCAACATTTGTTTGTATTATGTTTTGGTTTATTTGACTGACTCAGTAATAACCTAATTTCAATTTTGACTGCTATTTTGATAATAAAATAGTTTCATGTATAATTTAGGCCTTATGTCAGTTTTGCCTCAGACCTATAAAGCAAATTATATAAAAGGAAAGAGATCAGTTTTAAAAATAATTTTGTACTGCTGTATTGATGAAGTGATCTAACTTCCTAATTGATCCAGAGGCTCATTACACACTTTATATTCGCTCAAGATTGATTAAGTGATAATCGCATTTGATGTAGGTCTTATACCACAAAACAAACAGTTCATCACACCAAAAAATGATGAGGCTGCAGACTGGACAATCGATTGATCTATGCAACATTTATCTCATACTCTAAAATATATATCATACTCTATCACTAAAGCCATATTCCATTAGAAAACTGCACTACTTGGGCTGTTATTTTTTAACCCCTTCCTGTAATATTTGTAGCTAAGAATATTTACATGATTAGTCACGCTGAAAGAATGGCTTTCCTAACACTTTCCACATATCAAAATAGCAGTTGATCAGGCCACTGAATGCCCAGGCAGCTGCATTTGGCTCTCATTTGAATACATGCTGAAATGTCAGACGTCTTTACACTGCCTTTTGTGGACCCTGGATTATGGTTTTTTTTTAACATTGACTGCTGAAGTAAGCATGTAAAGTAACAAAACAATGAAGAACAAACAAAAAATCTGATTTTTTTCAGTTACCTCTCTTCTGTTTTCATTGGCAACAGGTGCTCCTTCAAAGTCAGCATACGGGTAGCGTCAGGAACAGGGTTCTTCCCTGTCTCCTGACTACTGAAATAGTACCAAAAACCCCTACAAAAGGCAGTTATCATCATCTCCTCTAGCTTGCTTTAGTATTCATCTACTAAGTGCTAAGAAATAAAGTTCATCACATTAGATCTCTTTTCCCCTCCCTCAGAGGTTACTCTACGCTGGTGCAGTGCAGCCAGTGCTACATGAAGCAGCTATAAAATGGGAGTTCTAAAAAGTGAACTATTAAATCACTTGTCTAACACTTTCATCTTCCTTTATTTGCATGTAGTTTGACCATAATCACAGACCCAGGCAATTGTTCCAATTCCATGAGATTTCGATCATAAATGAATTAGCTTAGGATGTTAGGTAGTTCAAGAAAAAGAAGGAAGAGGAGGAACATGTTAAATAAGTGATTGCGAAGAAACCTGTAAGACACAATGGAATTTTAAAACAGAATAATTAACCATTGTATGTGATATTTCATATACCTGTTTTATACACCTGCTACATCTGAAGTATTCTTTACACACGATGATTTGTATTGTCAGCGTCTCAAAGCTTCCATTCCCTTTGGAACATTAAGATCAATGGAGTGGGGCTTAAAAACCTCAGCTGACAACTGGACCCAAGTGTTTTTCAAATAGCTATTTTTCTCAAAAAAATAAACAGTGTATCAAGAAAGTACTTGTAGGATCTCATCGATTCTCAGAGTGTTGGTATACTGCTTTGCTGCAGATGAGGTACTATTATTGTGTCATTGAAAGCGTGGACTACTAGTCTAAATCCACTAACGCCAGTCAATAACAACACAGCTGCTCTCAAAGCATGCTTCTGCCTGCAGGAACCAGTTTTTTGAAGGTAGAAGTGCATTGGTGCTGAATATTAGGAGCAGCTAGCACTCTTCATAGGATAGTGAAAACCTCAAGAGAGACTGTTATAGAACAGACAGGAAAAAACAGAAGAAATGAGCTAGAGGAACTGAAATTATTTATTCTGCATCCTGGGTCTATTTATACAGTAGTGAGTCTGCTTTTTTTTTTTTTTTAATATTTTTCCTGTTCAGTGTTCACACACTATAATATATTCAGAGAACTAATCAGACAAGGTTTGCTTTAGTTAACTCATTTCAACTTATTTCTAGGTCCATAGTTCCCAGCTGGACTGCAAAATACCTCCAGAAATACCCATGGGTTTGTGTTAACCAGGTCAGCTAGAATAATCCTAGTTTTAGAAAAATCCTATCACTATGTGAGCAAACTATTTCAAACATTCCAACGTTAAAAAAACCCAAGAAAAACCAGGACATGTTTCTATGAATCCCTGGCTATTGCTAGCACAGGGAGCTACTTGCCAGGCTCCAGCTCACAAAATCCACTTCCTAAATGATCTCAATGGGCCCTCACTTTCTTTGAGGACAGCACACTGGCAATTTACCTAGAAGTAAAACTTGGGTAAAAAAATGAAACAAGCCTATCAGAAAATCTCCTGGAAAAGAGCATTGGCCTGATTTCCCTTCTAGGAAAAAACTGATTCTCTGCAGTGTTCAAGGGACAACCTAATCCACTGTAACCTCCTGTGAAATGCCACAAAAAGTGGTCTTAAGTACAGGAGTACTATTTTTGGACTCAATATTTAAGAGAATTAGGCATTGTTCTATGCTGAAGCAACTCATTTTGTTGTATTTCTTAAATTTCCCAAACAAATGGATTAGGCTGATCCTTGCAGAACTCAACTCTTTTATAGAAGGCCAATGGCCCCAGTTTAAACACAATTCTTCAGTTTTATTTCCAACCTGTTCTCTGATGTTAATAAAAGTTTAGTTCCTTAATATCTTTACACTAAAACCGGTTAATTTTCAGATGCAATTTCATAGTAACTAAACTGCCCCAAAAGCCTGCTGCTTCTCCATTGGAACCCTGCCCCATTCATTTCATTTTGAATACAAAGATGGACAAAATTAAGATTTCATAGTCAATTCAAAATGGTATTTGCCAAACTTTTAAATCTTGCCATTGCAATCTGAACATATTTTTTTTTATTTTTTATATATATAAATACATATATTAACGTACATAACATACATATGATTATATACACCATTCCTATTAACATATTGGGACACCCATGTCCTCTATGACCTTTATTCCAACTTGAGATCCCATTCCTCTCTGCTTTTACCTCTTCTAGTTTTGTATTTTTGCCTCTAATGCTGCCTTTTGCTGTGACCTTTGTCACACTTAACCTTAGACACTTTTGCTTCTCCTTCTTTTAGTAACATTGCTTTCCTCTGTTGTAAGTCTCCCATATCTTCACATGAAAAATACTAAGAGCTAAATATCAATTACTGCTGGTATGCAAAAGCTCCAGCTCTATGTTTGGAACTGGAGAGATGGAAAGAACTTGCAGGATAAGGTATTTTTCATTATTACAGTCTTTGCTTGAACATACATAACAAATGTGCTTGACAACCCAAGTGTGAAATTGCTACAGGCAAAGGGCATTAACAAATTGGCAAATCTGGTGCCTTAGGGAAGTAACCAAGATGAAGTTGCCTATCTGAAACTGCTGTTCTGTCACTGTCTAAATGTACACTTTCTTCAAGTGCTGCAGGGTGTAAACTGAAAATTGTAACTTGCTGAGGGGATGCTGACTGAATGCTTTGAAGGAGACTTCATTTGTGATGGCAGAGCAGTACATCAGTGCACTCCAATAATATATTCAGCTGAACTTTTCTTCATTTTTAGGAAACATATTTGTGAACTCTGCGTCATGAATCTCTATGCAGTATCTTGTCTAACTCACTTATATCTAATGTAACTGGAACTATTTATAAGGCCCAGTACGTTGAACTATAAATTGTCTAATTCTGCACAGTCCACAAGTCCACATGGTCTTTTCCTGTCTCATTCATGGAAGTATAAACTAACCTGTTAACACGCTTATTAGTTTTTCTTATAAAGGATATTTTGAGATTGATATCAGATTGATATGAGAAGTAATGAAGCAAAAGTATATTTGCAGATCAATACGCAAAACTTGTCCACCTGGTAAGAAACAGCGTAAGGTGGAAAAGTTTTAAGAAAGTAGATGATAAAGCAAAGTTTTCAGACCATTCTAACTAGAATTTTGGTTAGCAGTTAATTGTGCTTACAGCTATGTATGGTAGAACATCAACCTTACTTTAGCTTTTAAAATAAATAAATAAATACTTTACTACTACCGCTGATGGTATTAGCAAGGAATTTAGCTGCTGTCTGCCCTGCACTGTCAAAGCTGACAGGAGTTACACAGCCATTCATTTATCACAGATTTCTGGGAGACTTTTCAGTGGCCTGGTGTTCAGTCTTACAAGACTCCGGTAAATTTGCAACTTCAGACAGATTTCAGTGTTAGTGTTACTGACTTATAGTGGCAGAAAAATTCACACAACTGAGGTGAGAGCACAGACAGTTTCCAGGACTTTGTGTGAATTAACAGTTAAAAACCTAAGAGGCATATTGCCTGAGAAAGGCGAGAACTGCTGCATAAAAGATTTCAGACAAGGTTAGCCACAGCTGAGAGAACAGGGAATAGCAAACACTATTCAAACATGAAAAGAGAAACATATAAAAGTGTCATGTAAAAGTAAAGTTTTTGTAAGTAATAAACTGTTCAATGGGAAGCCAGGCAGCAGCAATCTTTCAGCACTTGAGGATATGCTCATTTCTGATTTGTGCTGTATAACCTGGTTCTTTGCTGTATTTTGATTCTTTCAGAACTTGCACAAAATACCCCCATTAGGCAGTCTTCCATTTCCTAATTTGATTGTTGCTCAGGCAGACAAAGCAGCTCTTTCCCAAAAGGCAGAAAACAGGGTGTCTGCAAAACAGACCTTCAGAGATTAAGGGTAAAGTTTCTCAAAGATCTATCCAAATGGCCATCGTGTCTCCAGTTTTAAAAGTTATACTGTAGATAATGAAGTCACCTTCAAAACAGAGGCTGCTGACAGTTTTCTAGCAAGGGATGTCAACCACTAATTGGAATTCAAGAGCATTAAGCTCTGCTCTCATCTATACTGCAGAAAACCAGAAGAAACTACACTGCATGCAGGGTTATTCTCTCTCAGTGCCACCAAGAACAGTGGCAGGTGACATAAGCAACTGCAAGGACTCTTACTCAGGTATCCAGTGATTAGTGCATTTCAGTTGCCTATTGTAACTTTAATAATTATAATCCGAACACTATTAGGTCTCTTGAACAAAACCATTATGACAAAAAGTTGCAGTACACATTTTGTTACTTTCTTCTTTAACCAGTTAGATCTCCTACTGCAAAGGGATCCAAGGAGCTAAAATAAGAAATAGAAAAAAACTTTAACAGTACATTATATTTATTTCCATGAGTATCAATTCTGGCATCTCTGGAATACTTCACAGCGTGACACATTGCCAGTGCCAATCCCAAAGCTTTTTTTAATTTTAGATCCTTCAGATTTTCAGTTAATAGAACAGTATTACTTCACATTGTTTTCACTTAGCCAGAAGCCAAGCCAGATTTTTTGTTTAGTCTCAGCTCACCTCAACATGATGCCAAAGCTCAGCATTTGACTTCATTGAAGTGGTCAATAGCAGAGCTAGGCCATTTCTGACACAGTAATAAGTACTATTACAATTCCTACTAGGGAAAAGGATTCATCACTGAAGCATCAAATATACAGCATAGTCATGTTCTAATGGACCTTGGGAAGAAGAAAAGTAATTAATGAAGTTAATCTGCACCATAAAGTAACTACTGTTGTCAGTGATGCAAAACTGCGAGCAGAGGTAAACTGTGCATATCCAGAGATCAAGAGACCAAGAGGGTAAACATATGGAACTACGGTAAAAGAACAAACACATGAAAGATACGTTGCCTTTGTGGTTTTTAAATGACTTGTATGTGTGGTTAAGCAGTTGCCTATTAAAATCATGACTGTAAGCCAACAATTTCAGTAATCATCAAATGATCACCTTGTAGAGCTCTGAATTTTGGAAATTGCTGAGTATCCCACCCACTGAAAAATAATCACACTTCAAGTTACCTCACACTGCCCATAAATTAAGGCAACAAAATTCCTTAGTTTCTTTGTGGAAGAAAACTGTTTGCAGCACGTATATGTGCAGAGTTTGATAAAAATCAAAAGCAGCAGCTGCTACTGTCTCACAGCTCTGTGATTATCACATACAATTAACTGGTAACCTCAGTACTCTTACTGGATAAATACTCACATTACAACATCCAAAGGCAAATTTGGCATTGTGAGTGGCAGCCATGTTAACGGAGTTGATTAAATCACCATAGTTCTATTCCTTACATCAAAAAACCTTGAATCTTATTTGTACATGGGAAAGTACTGACTGAAGAATATGTGGATCCTGGCTAAATTCATTTCAAATGTTTAGAGCTGTGCAAACTCTTATTTCCTCTTCACTGGGTTGCAATTGCAGAAATAAATCTGAGAATAGTTGTTATATTTTTCTTTTACTCTCTGACCTTTTTCCTCTGTCCTCAGAATGTTTGCAAGAATCATCTATTGGAGATTGTGGTGTATAGCTTATATTTAACCTGCTAGGGATGTATATCCGGTCAGCTGAGGTGTTTGGTTTTTTGGATGGAATATCTAGAAATGAGAAAAACACAAGTCTAGAAAGGCAGCAGTATATGATATACTTTATTTCAAAGGGAGATGTAGAGATCAATCTAATCCAACAAAAAATGGAAAGTGTCAATTGGCCTCATAGTTAGAATTTGTGGTACAGCACAAAGGAATAGCAAGAGATTAAACCCCTCAGTAGATTCTGTTTACACTCATTTCCGAGTGAGCTAGAGAGTTCTATATTTCTTAATACAACAGGATCATAAACCTCATTTTTCAGAAATACTTACTACCTTTAGAGATATTAAAGCATCAGTGTAACATCTTACCCGCATGACCAAATATATGTGGCTTTCTAAGAAAGGTGTCAGAGGTCATCTATTTCACCACTTTCAAAGGAGTTAACAAAGTCCATGTCACTACTGACTGATACTGCTTAACTTTTGGCTTGAAGAACGCATGTATTCCTAGGTACATTTCTTTTAAGTAATCTTGCTCAGAGAATCAAACAAAAAGTACAAACCAAACAAACAAAACCCCAAAGTTTTTAGGCCTCATAGGAAAAATATTATTTTGATTCTAAACTAAACATAATCAGCTTGTTTATTAAGAGTCCTGCACAATTACTTCATTTCTATAAATGGCAGTGTTTCAGTGGACCAATTACAGTGCCGTTCACAGTGGTTAAAAATGAATAATAAGCCAAAAAGCAAATGCTAAATATGTAAAGAGTGTTCAATAAACCATAAATAATAAACCATTTAAAACAACATAAATTAAATGGTGGCAAGATAGATGGTGTTCAGTACTGTAACCCTGGCCCGTGACCCTTTACACAACGCAGATTATTCACAACATTTATGTAGCACTCAGGGATTAAGCACTCTGAACACTTAAGATCAGAGTAGTAGCAACCCACATTCTTACTGTATGAGCAGAAGACTGGCATCAGGATTTACATTTTTAATCTTGCCTAAACAGAGCATAACAACATCCAGGTGTCCTCAGTGGAAAGTTGTACAGGAATCAACACACTGATGAAAACTAAAATTTCTCCTTGGGATGGTCAAGCAATTTGTATTAGGCTGTATACAGTTCAGGTCATACCTACAACTATTGATCGGTAGTTGAAATACTGACTGGCAAATCTAAAAATGACATTTAAAATACCAGAAGCTATGACGTCTTCAGAAAATGCCCAAATAAGTTCTTTATTAGTTGAAATACTTCAACAGATGCAGCAGAAGGAAGAAAATAAAGACCAGTGCCACCTATTTGAAATGATTTCAGGAATCAATCACAAGTAACTCAGAGAAGCTTTATGAAGCAGCATAAGGCCTTCAGCTAATCCTTCTATTTATTTAAATCAGTGAAATCCTTGACTGGTGAAATCAGGAATGGAACAGAGGAAAATTCAGCTCAACCCTCTTCAACCTCTTAACGATCAATAAACAGCATTTGAAAATGTGAAAAAATGAAGATTGCAAACATAAATGTGGGTGTATTCCTGACAACCTTGGCCTGCTTGTTTCTGCTGGATTGATAGATGTCTCTCTTGAAAAACAAATTTTTCATTATTGAAATACACCTTTTTATTGAACTTCAAGCATTTCAAGGAAGGAAGTATCATCAGTTTTGACAGACTTATTTTGAACAGAAAAACATTTAAAACAGTTAGGAGATCTAATAATTTAGGCACTCTGGAGGGCAAGGGAGGACCCTTGTCCAAGTCTCTATTCTGTTACTCAATATTTTGGGAGAGAAGTGCTAATTTTGTTGTAAAAAATATAAAAACCATCTATTTTGCCTGTGTTTGTACTGAAACCACATCTTTCATTAAGAGCAATAATCTTTTTCCAGCCAAACTCTGTTTCTACTGAAACGATCAAAGGCACATAGCTGGATCAACATTTAAGTTGTTGCCAGCCTTCCAAATCAACACTGGCTGGTATAAATAGCATAGTAATATTAGTATTGGTTTAATCGATTTGTCTACTTTCATAAAATATGAGCAGTGATGTTGAATGAATATTTTCAGCATTTACTTTCTTTTTATAACTAGGAAGTCAATTTTTCATATTTCCCATATTAATCAACCAACAAGGTACATTTTTAATTACCCAAAAAAGTCAGTATACTAATAGTTTTCCTGATGATTTTGAGTCTGAGTTAAAAAAAAAAAAAAAAAAAAAAGGAAAACATTGTATCAAATAGGTATCAAAAGCAGATGAAACATTGATATGGTGGAAGAAAATATTACAATTTTGTAAGAGACCTTTGAGACAGTCATACATCTTACACAAAAGCTTGGATTTGGGAGAAAGCAGCAGACGTTTTTATCTGAGAAACAGTCAAAGTAAAGAAATGAATACAGCTATTCATAGCTATAACAGGCCCATACATACTGAAGAAGGAAACAAGATTTGTAAAGCTACAGGTAAGGGGCCAAGAGGTTAGAGCTGGTGTTGCCATCGCTGCAGCAGCACCCTGACCGTACTTCTCTTCAGTGCTGTCCTCAGTTTTCATCTCATTTTGACTTACAAGAAACCAGTTGGTGCCAATAGAAATTATACTTTTCTCACCACTTCTGTCTTTTTTTTCTAAGCAGTAATGCTTTTCTAGCTCTATAACAACCCCATTTTTCTCTACAAAATAACAGTGAATTAGAGTACCTTCAGTCACAATAAGACTCCAGAGTAGGGGAAGACACATAAGATATCATAAAGTTGAACCACTGAAGACCATGCAGCTTTTGAGTCAGCCCATGAAAAGCTCTTAGAATAAAGCACATTTCCTCCTTGACCTTCACCTTCTGCTGGGCTCCGACTCACAAGACTGTGTTTTCCCTTGTGGTGAACATTTGTTAAACCTCAGCCTCATTTATCACAAATGCTCACACAGACCTTTCACAGAAAAGAGCTAAATGCCAAAAATGAACCAGTCTTTTTGCCTAGGCACCTGGGCAGACATTACACTGACACTGATACCTGAGGTGGACCCCTCCTGTTATTTGGCTTTAACCATGTTCCTCTTCCATCATCTTGTCATAAACAGAATACCTGCCTGGTAATTTGCTGAAGGTGCCACTTAAAAGAAGGGATTGGAGAAGTTGTTAAATATTGAAGATTAAACTTAACATAAATTTCTTGTAGTTAGTTTGTTACAATTTTATAAAGTGGTGATGAGAATAAATGACATAAAAATTTAGCATAGGAAAAAAAAAATGCTGTTTCTATATGCTAGCAGTTCCCAAAGCATAGTCTATGATAATCCCTTTCCAGATGGTTGCCCAAAAGGCAATTTCTGAGTGCTAAATCACATATCACATATATGAAGGGCAAAGTTGCAATGTTTTCCAAAAATCATCCTTTCAAATAGCATCAGAAACAGGGAGATAAAACAAAATGGACGCAATGTCTGCTATCCAGGCTTAGAATTGCAGCACTGAATGCAAGCACAAGAAAGAGGGAATCCTGTTCTGTGAAATATTCACCTCATCAAAAAGTGAACCACTCAAAAAAGGAGGTTTTGGTAATCCTTTTCCTTGTCAAGGGGAGCATACAAGGTCTCCATTGCATTAGAAAATGTTTACAACATTCAGAGTTTTAAAAGTTCTACCCCTACTCAAATACTCTTGCTTGATCTTAAGTACAGCAAACAAAATCACAGCATCACTTCCTCCTGTCAGGCTGGTCTTACCACCTGCACTGCTCTCATCGACTGTGCTTGAGGTTCATGATAGCAGTCAAGGAAAGGCTTACAAAAGGCACATGCTATGATCACTGGATCCTCAGTACCAGCAGCCCCACTCCACATACCTGCTCTTATTATGCCTCATTCATGGTAGTGTAGATACAGCCTCTATCATCCTTCTGACCCCTGGCTCAGTGAAGTAAACCTGAGCCTAACAACTTCCTAATGCATGGTTATCTATCAGTACTTAAAGCCTGGAATAGATTAGTCATAAAACAGATAGTCACACATGACATAGGCTAAATTGCAATAGGCTTTTGCAGGCTGGAAATGTGAAAGGCACCATGAAAAATTCAGGCACCGCAATCAGAGCTTCTTTCAAGTGAATGGAGAGAGAAAGCTGGGTTCTGACAGAGGAAGTGCCTGCTTTGGGCAGCTGGAGTAAGGAGGGGTAAATCACCCAGGAGGCAACTATTTCCCATCAGGGTCTGTAGAAAGAATACATGCCTAAAATTGGGTGAAATACATCCATGTTTTGCAGAATCTAAAATCTTTGTCTTTGAATCCTAACATGCTGTGTGCTTAATTTGTCCACTTCAACACCCCCTCCCCTTTCTTTTAAATAACTTTTTAGTTCAAATATATACACAAAAGCAATGGGCTTCATTAGGAGAATTAAGAGTATAAAGCAGTATCCTGAGACAGTTCTCAAATGGAAATGAGAAGCAGAATTCATCAGCAAATTAGTTCTGTCAAACCATCTGCTGAGTTTTAAAAATAACATCTGTAACAATGCTTCTCTACTCTTTCACATAGCTCATACACCATGCATTCAAATCCCTCTGCATTCCCTTGTTTTCTGCTTGTCATTGTGGTCATCATTAAAAAAGGTTTTCCTTTTTTGCCACTTTTGGGGGTTTTGTATGGAAAATCTTGTGTTATATTGAACGCCATTAGATGCAGCCTTCGAAGCAGTGGTTTTAGAGCCTAAAAGTGTGACTCCCAAAAGCAATCAGTTACACACCATTCCATTATATTACATACCTAAATTGGATTCTTTCCTATTATAACCTACACTTTCTAGTATCTAAATTTCCTTCTTGCTGACTTGCACTGATTTACTGGCATGTAATTTGCACCATTTATGACACCACTAAATTTGGCTCAAGCAAAGTTCCTGCAAATGGCAGCATGCTGTGCTACAGATAGATTTGCTGGGCTGGACCAGATGGTAAAATTCTGTTTCACAATTGTACTTGGGGGTGGGGTGGGGTGGGGTGTGGAAACGACAAGACAAGAAAACAAAACAAAAAAGTCCTCATGAGAGAGAGACTAGGAACCACTAGGAACAAGGAGGCACAGGGAGATTAGTCATATTTATGGAGACCTTTTAAATAAGGAGACCCTGATTCCAACAATAGCTCCTTAGAACTAGCTCCTTCATTTATTATAACTTAAGTAGAAGGTATACAAACAGGTAGTAGTAGTTCACTGAGGTGATACGAGTAACGGCTATTACATAAATCCTATCTTTCACTGAAAAATTGTGGAAAAGAAGGGAGAAGATACCACTCTGGCTTAGGTCACCTGCCTAGCACAGAGGAAGTCTGATTCCTAACTGAGGACTTTGTATACCCAGTAAAATATTTAGAATGTGGTTACTTTGTCACACAAAGTATGCAAGCTCAGTGATATAACTGGGATCTGAAATTGTCAACATCTGAAAAAATGCAAAACAAAGAAAAAATTCACAATTAAAACAAATCAGAAAATAAACTGAGAACTCTTTTCTCTTTGTTAACTGAAGTAGTATAGCTATTCTCATCTGCCTAAGCAAAAGGATAACCGTTCTCCTGTTCCAGAAGTTAAAATTCCTACTGTACATTGTGCACTTCAAATATCCAAAGTTCCTTAAAAGCAAGAATGAGGAACTTTGTGTATATCTTTCAGGGCAAATTCAGGTGAAGGTGACCCATGGTGTTTTGGTTTGGTACACAAAAGGAATAAAAGAGATTTTAACTTTATCATTCTTGCAAATAAGAAAACATGAACTGTCTTGTGTTTTCACTCTTCTTGTAAAAGACACAGTGCTACCAACTAAAAGTACAGTACCATGAAGTAACCCACACCTAGGGAAAAACACCAGTTTGGAATTCTAGAAATAGAGCTTCTACCATGCTTGCTTTCAAAGAGCTATTGACATACATTACAGTCCAGCACAAGTTTTGTTGAATTTGACTAATTTATCAAAAAAAGTATATACCATAAACAAAGTGCTTTGTTTTGTTTTTTTCTGTTCTTAAGTGGAAGAGATAACAATTTTTAATCAGATTCTGTTGAGAACTCAGGGTAGTTTATCACTGCCATCAGAACTAAAATAATTTTGTAGCATTATGCAGTAAGCACTAAATGATGTGTGAAAAAAAAGTTAAGAGAAGAGTGCTTGGATGCTCAGAGGCGAGTTCATAGACAGAGAGCTGCTGGGGTGGTATCCTGCTGTGTTGGATAACTCACTGTGATATTCTTTACCAACATGAAGAAAATACCTGTGAGGTTCAGAGGTCACAGAACCGGAAGAAACTCCTACACTAATCAAGTTTCCACTTTCAGGATTTTTCTTTTTCCCCAATATTTCCCTCCCTTAACCTTCCCTTCCCTCCATGCATTTCTTTTTCCTCCCCTTTACAGCATTCCTTCTAGTCAGTGTACTTGTTTACCTGAATGCATTAGAGTAGAAAGGTCTTTCATCTGTGCATTCAAAAAGCTTTGCAGCTAACAAGCACAGAACCTATAAATAGCATGTTTTAGAGAAACCTTTAGGAAGGTCGGTTCTCTTTTCCTTGTTTCTTCAGTCACAGAGACACTGGACTGCTCTCTGAGAAGAACTGCTGTGAATTACAACGGCTATGCATCACTGCCAGGATTCATGGCAGAAGTGTTATCAGATAGAGATAAAATCGTTAAACAAAGGAAGTCGAAGTCTTGCTTTTTCACCTATGCTGGTTTTCCCAGGCTAAAAATGAAGCAGATTACAAAACGCATATCCTATGTAGTGACTGTTAAAAAACACCACTTATTTGGCAGAAACGTTCACTCTGAAATTCCTCCCTGCAAAGTCATGTTATTGTGATAATGAAAAAAAACTTGTGTGTTAATTTTTTCTTTCTTTAAGGGCCATAAAGTCCATATACAAAAGATAAAAGCATATTTATTTTCCATATTGTGCAGGACAAATGACATGGACAAGGTTGTCAGCAAGTAGCTCTTTCCAGAAATTCTGCTTTTTGAGTAAACTTTAGGAGCATAAGAATAATATAGCAGTGCCAGGTCCTACCATTCTACCATAGCTCTCACCCTATTTGGTAGAATTTGTTATTAAATATATACAATAAATATTTATTGTATTTATTGTCATATTTTTATTGCGTTTAAACCATTTTAGTCCTGTAAATCACACAGGTTTTTTGGTGGACTCTAAGGAACCTGGAATTGAGAATATCTTTTTGTTAAATATATAAACAATCACATAATTTAAGGTTCTGGACACTATATGCCTGTTTTAGAGAGAGTAAAGTATAGCTTCTTAAAATTAATTTTTTTGGTCTTTATATTAGTAGCTATGAATCTCATCTCTTTTTTTTTTTTTCCCCCTGAATATCCTGAGCAGGCTGCACTGGTTTTTGTACAGTACCTGGATAATGTTACGGTGATTGGAGCTCTGGAAATTCAAAGATCAAATGCAGCACATTGATGGTTATAAAGCAAGCACACTATACTTGTCTAAATTATTAATCCACAACCCACAAAAAGATATTAAAGACTTCCTCCGCTTCCTGCCAGAAAACCTGCCAAGATGCTGAACTGAGCAGCATATGTCACCATACTCAGACAACTGTTCTGAACGTGCAGCTTTTAACTATGCCTCTAATGTAGAATGCAGCCTTCAGAAAGCAAAATGTCATTGTGGCTGGGTTGAGCAAAACCGATAATAACTCTTCACAGTAAAAAAAAAAAAAAAAAAAAAAAAAATTGTACCAAGAAATCTGAATGAATCTTTTTAGAAATAGAGAATATTTTGAGAATTATTTGCTGTAATTGATGAAGAACGCCACACACATACACAGAGAAGATAGGAACACATGGAAACACAAAGAACATATTCCAAACTAACATCATAATTTCTACTTTTCCCTCTCATTTCAGAAATGGAAAAAAAAAATGGTCATACACAAAACCTCCTATTTTGCCACCAATTCCAACGCTATTAGACAAATACTATATCCTGTGTAAACTTTCTGCTCCTTTTCTTAAAATGGTTTCTGTGTAAGAATATGTGCATGGGAGAAAGATATTAAGAAAATACTTTAAAAATGTATTTCATATTAGAAAATCCCACACACTTCTTTCTAAGATGTGGCTGGAGTTATAGATATGTAGTCAACAACCTTATTATGGAGTCTTTGGAAAGAACATTCATGCTATGTTCCTTTTGAAATATTAGAAAAAATTTCCAAATACCGAAATGTTACATTTTGCAATTAAAGACAAAGTAATATTAAGACACTAACTTCTACAATCATATCAGTATGTCAAATGACATCAAAAAAGTAATATTTTCTGCTTAAAGAGTTGGCAGCATAATGGTTTTGTATCACACTTATTTAATCTTTTACCTAAAGTAATAGCATGAATCTCATGTACGTTTTTTGTGTCGTTATGGTAGCTTACAGTAGAAGACATGCACTACCTATTGCTTACTTGACATGCTGTAGAAAGCTGAGAGCAAGCATTTCATCTTTGTCAGTTTGCCTACATTTTCAAAAAAAAGAAATGCCTTCACAGTCTTTCTTTGGATGTTTTCACATGCAAATCAGTGAAAGCAGGACTACCATTTGTGTGGCAAGAGACAAGAAGACAAGAATTTCTGAAGGCACAGTCCACACTGTTCAAATATTCTCTACAACCTGCAAATTATTGTGTCACAATCTGAAGTTACACTAATCTCATTGGGAAGTTTTCAATTCAACTGTAATCCTGTCCACACCAGAAATACAGAAAGAAAGGAAAATGTTGTACAGATACAATGTTTCAAGAAATAGGGTAAGATGTAGGCAAAAAATGCTGACCAGCAGAGCTAGGGAGAGGGGGTAGGACCACAAGGACTATGTGAAGCAGAGTGAAGAAGGAAGATCTCGAATTTTCAACATGCCTTGTAAAATAGTCTTTATATTAAAAAAATTGCTGGATTACCTAAAAAAGTCCT
This sequence comes from Egretta garzetta, assembly GCF_000687185.1. Classification (NCBI taxonomy): domain Eukaryota; kingdom Metazoa; phylum Chordata; class Aves; order Pelecaniformes; family Ardeidae; genus Egretta; species Egretta garzetta. The sequence goes on along the minus strand of NW_009258754.1, from coordinate 3,283,729 downwards.
ACAGCAAAAGAGATGCAAAGGAGCTACAAGTTGGGAAAAGGCTCCATAAAGAAAGGAGAACCATGCTTAAGAAAGCTTAGGATTTTCTCCTTTAATCTGTGTGCAGTAAAGCTCTATTTAGAATTTTTATAAGAGGGTACAGCATAGGTTACGTAGTGTGCCTACTCTAATCCAGTGCTAGCACCAAGCATTTATTATAGTTGTTACAGGACTTGTACAGACAGTACAGGCAGATTTTCTCTACTTAAATTAGTTTATTGCACCAAATTGTTTTTAAAGAACTAAGAAGAAAATTCAGGGTTATCATTAGTAAGGCAAATGTTAGGCAACAACAATGCACACTATATTTTAAGGGCTATTGAACACATATTCTTTGCAACAATAGAAACTGACACCTCTGATGTTTCTCATTAGAAATTCAGAAAGATTCACTAGAATTTATGGACCCCCAAAACTACACAATCACCAAAACAGTTCACAAAACTTAAGAAATTAATTCTAACTTCTCCCACTCCAAAAACACAGACCATCCCAGAGATTTATGAAGACCAAGGAATGAATCTGTTACAGTGCTCATCAGGACCCTGATATCCTAATTCTTCCTGGGATTCCACCTTGTTTAGTGACACCCTTCACAGCCAATCTATCATGCCTCCAATTCTCTTCTTTCTTCATCTTATCGTCATGCCTCCAGAAGACTGCTGGTTATAAGCAGCTGACCTCCACCCACATTTCCTAAGCTCCAGAAGCCATTGTAGCCTCAGGGAGTCTACAGTTCTTGGTAAGCACTGTAATTCTGAGTGTTTTCATCCTCAGACCCAAAAAAACAGGTCTAGTGCTTACTGGGTATGGTATTTGAGGAAAGTTATACTACATGCTGAGTAAGCTCTCCTTTCTTTGGTATGTGATCGCTCAGTCATCAACAGACCAGTGCAGAAGGAAAGGAAAAAAGTCTTCTCCAGTAGCTCAGCCTACTTTTTTAGTACATTCCCTTGTTTATTTATATGATATTAGCTTGAACATCATGCCCACTCATTTCTTACTGTGAATTATAGTTTAAAAGCCTTTCTTCAATAGTAAATTACTTATCCCTACAATAAACACAAGCCACATGACATGGGGTAACTGAAAGGATATTTTCTAAGGCACTGATGTCCACTGTGCTGGAGCATTTTTCTTGTCAGCACTGTTGAATGGATGGTGTTGGGAAAGAGGAATACACAGCACATACTCAGAGTGAGAAAGCAGACGAATGATCGCAGGCAGAAACTGAGAGCAGGACAGTATCTGAATAGCTGATCAGTTTAGAAGTACTAGGGTGAAAACCCCTGCTGAATTCTTTCCCTTGTGTGCAGCAATTGCAATAACATTCTTTAGCTTTTGAGGTTTCCTTGATGAAAACTTTCTCCTAGTGCAGATTTTCAGGCCACGAATGATTGAAGGTTCCTCCTTAAATGATACACAAGTAGCACATATTTTTAGTGTCCTTGGCAGACTGTACCCTCACAGCATTTTTCAGATAACAGGTAAATAATCTGATTTACACTACAGTGGAAGCAATTCTAAAGTCGTTTATCAGACTCCCACGGAGAGGCATTGAATACTATCTCTTTTATAGATGTGGGGCAGATTACTCACACTTTGTATGCCTTTCTAAAATTTGGCAATTTTATGCAAATGGTTAAGGATTTTGCTAAACTATAGCAAGCTGATGTGAGCTGAGAAGCACAGCAAATTAATTCACTAGTTCTCTTCTGCACATCCAGATGACTGATCATTTTCTTTTAGTTTTTAGTACATTTGGCCATGCTGAATAACATCGCGACGCAAAGCCTTTGTTCAAGTTTGAGTCTGGATGAGACTCTTATTTTGCACAACTACCTGTCAAGCACTAGCAGCTAAAAACAACTGTATGAAATACCTTATAAGAAAATAGCATGAAAATTAGCCAACAGCAAGTTGGATGCCACAGTGCTCAGGTTTTAGCAACTGGATGCATGGTCCTAGCACTGACAAATATTTGTCTAATATTACAGCAAGCAGCCACAGACTCACATTAAGAAATACAGAAAAAACAGCTGCAACTTGACTTCCAGCCCTTTCAAGGATTTATTTGCTTCTCTCAGTACTGGGTTCACGATTTTTCTCCCAGTGACAAAAGCGATAAATACTAGAAAGGAAAGATTTCAGTATTTGCAGCAGAAGGCAACAGGGCAGAAGCTATTAAGAAAGAAGGAGCAAAAGAGGGTTAAACTGCCTTCTTTGCTTGCTTCCTTGGAGTTTAAGGTTCCGGCCTCTGGAGATTTTTCTGGTGTGAAAACTTTGTAGTAGTTTCCTTTTCACTGGACCATATTTTTAGGATATTAAAAGTGTCTGGAATCTGGCAGCACTTACAGTTTTAATGACTGTTTAAGCTATTTAACAACAATGCAAAAATGTATTTATTTTATCCTGTCAATTTTGGGGACCGGATCCTGTCAAATGTATCTGAGGTTATACAAACACAGAGAATAGGCACACAAAAGCTCCTTTTGAAAAGTGTGAAGAGATGTCAACATTTTGCAAAAGTCACATGCCCTTGGACAATAGTGGGTCATCTCGGCTATGGGCAACAGATCTGTGCTTTAGTAGTCCAGCCAGCAACCTAAATACTAGAGTCTGCAATCTAAAAGACTGCAACTCCTGCAAAACTGTATAGTCCTACACAGGTTTACCACACATAGTCTAAAGGTACTGTTGTCCTACAGAATCTCTGGGTCATATAATACAGGCATATCCCAGAGCTGTCCAAACAGCCAGCGCCTGAAATACAGCCCTGCTGTTGCTCATGATAGTGATCTATGATGTCCTGAAACAGAGAAAGCTCGGGAGTTGGGTATTTCTGAGTGTGATACCACTACCACACGGGTAAGGGGCCCGAGATGTACTTTGTGTTCCCTAGGACTGTTTGCTGCAATCTTTAAAGTAAATGTGACCACTTAACTTTTCCAGTCATTATTATACTTCTCAAGTGCCTGTTACCAACACGCAGTGTTTTGTTTATAGTTCACATGAGTGTTTAAGCTGGCCTGCCTTATGCTTGTTTTCAATAGTGAGTGGAATAAATACAATGGGTTTATCTAACTTGTCAGAGGCATGTTAGATTCCTAAAGGTTCTATAAGGGGCCAGCTTTGATACTGAAAAGAAACACAGAAAAAAAGAGGCTGATTGGTTTTGTTATGACCTTCATAAATTTTTTTAGTTCACAAAAAATTACCTGGGCGATTCATTTATGTCTGATTTGCAATATTAATATTGATATCTCTCTGCAATCATTCATAAAATTAGTCTGGAGTTATGGTAATATAAAATAATTTCTAGGAATAGAGAGGAAATTTTTTTACTGATGAACGAGAGAATTTATTAATGTCTATGAGATATCACTAGAAATTATGACCAACCGATTATTTTGTTGGTAGAGGTAAAAAAGCTGCATCACCCAGTTATTGGAGTATGGCTGGTTTCCATCATCAAATTCTTATTCTGTTAATATGATCTGTTGATGGGATACATAAAAAATAACAGGCACTATCAATCAGTATATGAGTGAATATTGGTGGGCTAAGTCTTGGAGTGTTTTAGACCTATTTTTGCAGCAGCTTGCTTCAGTTTGCTCACAGATTTGCTTCACAGGTACTTGGAAATGACCATTATGAGTGCAACATAAACCCCTAGAGACCTCAGCCCACATGTGCTGGCTTCTTCCAGTCTATAAAATGGCAATACTACTACCATCATGGAAAGATATACCAATGCACTGCACAGTGGCCACCAGCTTAGGACATCTTAGCCAGCAATGGGCACTAAAAGAACCTCTCACATTAACTGGGAATGTGGGAAACTATAAATCAGCAGCTAAGCCTGACGAGGAGACAAGGTATAATATGTTCATCTATAGCACATTACTTTCTCAGTAGTGTTAGATAGGCCAACAGAGTTCAAGGCATAAATAGAGCAGTGTACTATGATTCATTTCTTACTCCATTTGGTGTCATTAGTTCACTCAGCATTTTGGAGAAATTGTGATTGGCATTTTGCTAAAAATGTTTAATCTGGAAGAGATTTGCAAGGAAGTAGCAAAGCAGAAGTTGCTTTTTTTTTGGCACTTTTTAATTGCCTAGTTTATAACTTTACTCTCACTCTTTCTGAGAAATTTGGGAAATGTTTGACTAGTGCATTTTTCTTTGAGTTTGGAAAATATTGTTTATCAAAGAGGGAAAACCTTTTATAATACCTGCATACACCACAAAATATAGTCCACAAAAGCACACGGTAAAAGAAATCCTTACAAGAAACATAGTAAGCAAATGCTGCCTTGTTTTGGAAGAGCAACGTTCAGAACAACAAAATTTTATTAGAACTGCAAGCAGTTCTAAGACAACATAATTCCTAGTTTTGGAAGCACCTATAATAATATTGGTGATTTTATACTGAGACGTCTAAAATTCAGTTCATCATCACCAGTTTTGTCACTTAAATGCTATCACGGGGTCTCACTTTGTGACAACTCATGTGAACTTCTGTTTGCTTTCAGGAGCTCCCCATACTCCTCTCTTCTTCTGTACTTGGCTTAGCTAAGCTTGTGGGAAGGACTGGGGGGAACAGTGCTAACTTTGGGATTTAAAATATTCAGCCAGGGGATCCCCAGGCTGCATGGAATATCGGGCATATGATCCTACTATGCGAACATGGGTTTTCAGAGTCTTTTAGAAAAGATTTGAATACACTTAATTTCAATTCTAAAATAACCAAAACCCCCAAAACAACGAAGTAACATTAAAACCAAAACAGTCATGTCTGACATCTCACATATTCAGTGTTAATCTAGAAAACAGAATGTCCATTGCATCACCAAATCCCTTCACAAAACACCTAATGGCAAGTAATATATAGATATATAAGCCATGTGAACTTCAGTATGCCAGAAATATACTGTTCCCTTTAGTCTGGCATCTCCCATCCTACAGGAATTCTTGCTAACAAACCCGTCAATTCTGACTTTGAGCCTTTTCTTTGAGAATCAGGAAAAAAAACCCTCACAGCTTTTCTTTTTGTTTATGATACCTCTTCCATTTAGTAGAAATATTTCTATGACTTATGGTGGTAAACCTGTCTTGTCAAATCTCATGAGAAAATCTTGTAACAAAACTTTAACTTGAACAGACTTTTTCACTTATTAGTAAGACACAGTAAGTTTGAATAAGTATGGGTATGTTTAAAAATTATTTCAAAACTTTTTGCACTTTATCAAGCGTGAACTCGGAGAATTGCCTGTAGGTCAGTTCCAACCTTATTAAGACAAGACCCCAAGGCTCTCATTTGTAACTAAGGTGACTAACAGTTGACATTAGAAGCTCCAAGAATTTTTTTAGAAGGTGACATTTTTAGACAGCTTAAATGGGACAGGAAATAAGATAAATTCTTAAACACCTTGACCCTTTGCATTTATTCCTGGAAGAAAGAGGTAATTGAGTGCAACTTCACAGAAATATAAAAGCTTTCATAATCAAAAAATAGAGAGAAGCCATGCTGCATAGTTTAGACAAACATTAACAGATCAAAAGTCAAGAAATAAAGTTGTTTCTATTTTTCAAATACTTTCATAAAAACACAGTCTTTTTGTTTGTGGGGATGCATACACTTTTCATGTCTGAAAAACACTGAAACTCTCTGCAAGGAAATACTCAATTTGGAGAGAAAAAAAAGGATCCATTTCCTTCACGTCACACTCTCACACACTGGCACACTCACAAACTTAAAATTCATTGCCAGGTCTCCAACATCAATTAGTGTACATCAGTGCAGATCCCTGTTGAAGGCCTGCAGAGGTAAGCTGTTGGTGCTGTATCCAGACTACATGTGTTTTAGGGATTTTACTTTGGAATACTCATATCCTGAGTCTATGGCCTGAATGCTTGTTAATGGCTGGGGCACATCAGGTGAGCTCTTTGAGCACATCTTCTAATTTAGTTTTATCTGAGAGAAAACCAGCTGGCACGCTCTGAAACAAAATCACTGGAGATAATTAGGATATTCACTTCACAGGCATGAATCCCAATCCAAATTAAAGCCAGATTCATGTATACCACCCAGCCCTAATTTAAGTATCAAAGGCAAGCATCACCAAAAGTGAGCGTGCTGAATTTTAAACTCCTGAATTTCTCTAGCCAAAGGGGTGACCAGATGAATGAACAATGAACTCTTTTGAATGTGTGATTCTTATTTCAGACAGCTAGTCCTCTGCCTTCTTCTCTTTGCCCTTTCTCAATGCCGTCATGCTTGATCCTTCACTAAATGTCCAGACCTGTTTTGTAATTTCTTACATTTTGTCTGTAATATCACTACAGCCTGAGTTTGAAAATGTCGGGTCCAGTTTGCTGCTGCAATCAAGACTAAAAATTAACACGTTCACTTCAGAGAATATTCCTGAAAAATGTATAACCATTTAGTTTAAATTTTTTTTTATGAAAAAGCTGTGAGTTCACATTAATATGGATTTCTTTTTTACTTTATTTTTCGTAACTGTAGCTTATGAAATGTGTTTTCTAAGCCAGACAAACTCATGGTTGCCTTCTAAAGAATACTTATCACCAAGCTTTTCTATAATCACTTCTATTTCTCTATACTTTGGGAGGTCTTCCTATTGTTTGGGGATATGCTGCTCCCAAAGTATACTGGCATTTCATTGCAGCCTGATGTTGAATTCAGACACCCTTTACAGGGCACAACTATTTTGCAATTTTTTTGCCCTCTGCAATCTAAGAAATCTATTGCTATGTGCACCAAAAAACTCTAGGAGAGTTAAGGTACAATGAAATGTAATCATGCCCTGAGGAACTGTGTTATTGAGTCAGAGCTTAATCAATACAATCAGAAGTTCAATATGGAAATAAAAATGCTACCCACACTTGTTGAACTTTATTTTTCAAATACCTCCTACAGTTCTGGCTTATTGGAAAGCATTATCCAAATCTCACTAGCAGAAGCAATTGTAATGGCCATACATAGCCTCTATAACTCAGAAATAATCGAAGTAACAGACATGCAGCTCACTGCATATGTTTAAGGGCTCTGTAAACACCAGGCTAAATTCTGCTCTTATTCGCAAGGGTTAACTGCAATCATTAGCATTATCTGCCCAAGAGAACCCAATTTCATTATCTGGTCAGTGAATGAATTATCATCTGCCTTGCAAAAGCAGAGAGAATTCCTTGTCTAGAAACATAGAAGATGCCAATATTAGCACTGGGGCTAAGACTTGAAAGTTTCTTGCATTCCCTGATGTGCTGAAATTACAGTTTTCTCAAAAGAAAAACTAAATCCATTGTGGGCAGTCATCCATTGGTGATTCACAGGTACCACCTACAAAGATTTTTTTAAAGGGAGAAAAGATACAGTGGAAAATAAAAAAGCTTTTGTTTTATGAAGTTAATAGGGCGATTTCAGTTGTTTACATAAATCACCTTTAAATTATCTCTGCTTCTATTAATAAGGTACACAAGAGTTATTATCAGACCAGAGCTATTCTATAGATATAGATATAGATATGTAAACTAACATAGAAAATCCAGTATCATACAATTTTAATCTCCTACCCTTTGGTTTTTTGCCAACCAGCAGAGCTGACTAACAAGCAGCTATCAAGACTCAGAAACAAGTGGCTTAACTTTTATAGCCAGGGGGAAGAAGAACGCACCAGTAAATAAGTAGGAAAAAGCACTTTGGCCTCCTGCACACGCAGACACACACAGAGAATACTATTCAGGAGTTTAGTGCCTACGTTCCTAATTCAGAGTGCTGGCTGAGTCTACATTATTTACCATTATTATTCAATATTGCTGCTGATATATGGAAACATAAAGAGAAGAGATTAAGAAAATCATAAAAATAAAGCTACGGGGAGATAAAAACCTTTTTAGCTGTGCAGATTTTTTGCTCTCTTTGCAACCTACCTTGAATTAAGATGCTGAGATATGATATTTTCAACAGAAGAATTGGCAGAGTGGCTCTATACATATCACAAATTATATAAGATGTGATTCATAGACATCAGAGCTAGGGGTTTTTTGGTTTTTTTTTTTAAGATTACTGCAGGGCGAGATAAGGTAAGGATGAACTATTGAAGTACTTTCTGGTTAGATAGCATTGTCTATGTGTATAATAATAATAATAAAAAAAATCACAACCCTCTCCTCAATTACAAACAGCAGGATAAATGTGAATGATTGTTCTCATCTTTGTTTAGACGTTACCAACTTTCAGAGATATAAATGTGAAACTGGATGGTAATTTGGGTTAGAGGGCAAATAGTAAAGATGGTGCACTCTATTGCAATTTTTCTTAATCACACCACAAAAGATTAAATAGGTATATCAGCAGCAAGAAGGCCCTGATCCTCTAGTTAAATGAGGGCTCCCAGATGCCATTCCAAGACAACTTATGAAAAAGAGTGCTGCTTAAGTTTGATGAGGTTGAATCCAAGTGATCCAGAAAAGCAAGGTAACAACAAAAACCTAGAAAAAATAACTGTTAAAGCAATTTATGATTTTTAAAACAAAAAATCAGTTATGTATATAACTTCCTCTTAAATATATACAGTTTTCATGCCACGACTTTTCTTGAAAAAAAAATCTTTACTAGAAGTTCTCGGCTACCTCAAATGATTATTTTTGTTGTTCTTTTGAGATTTCAGACAGACTATTCTGAGTACCTTAGTGAACCTTGAACCCAACATAGTAATTTTTTAATTACTTTTCTCAGAAGTATAAACTGTGGCAGTCTTATATTTGTACCCTATCTCTTTGCTTTCTGTGAACAATGCACAAATATTTACAGAAAGCAAAATTCCAGGAAACGTACAGAAGAGCACAGATTTCAAAGAGAATTTTGAAAATTGTTTTGCTCCAGTTTAAAATAAAAATTCAATACTTTTCCTTGTTCTCCACAAAAGGATTCCTGACAGGCTGCCTCAGAGCCGGAGGGCTGAAAGCTGCATAGCCTGTTAAACCATGGCAGACTGTGTGAGAGCAGATCTAGGCAGCACGTCAGCTACAAGCAAGTCTCAACCAGAACTTTTCAGCCCTGTTTTCTTAATGAAAGCAGACCTACACAATCACATCATCTGTTCATCTGTCACACTTTCACACATTCATAGTTTACTGGCTAAATCACAAACTTTGAAAGAGATCTCAAAGGCAGAAATAATTTTGTGTGTTTGAGGTTTAGGTTGGGTTTGTTTGGGTTTTTGGTTTTGGAGTAGTTTGGGGTTTGTGGTTTTTTTTTGGGGGGGGGGGAGGTGGGGTGGTGCTGGTGTTTATTTTTGGGTTGAGGTTTTTTTTGAGTTTTATGAAAATCTCCAGATGGATAAAGGGAAGAAATGTGCAGCATAAGATCAACTGTTCGATTTGATTTGCTTGCTGGCCTGTCAGCACATGTATAATCCTGGCCAAGTACAGCTGCCTCCTGTCCAGAGAACAATGTGGGACATGAGAAGGAGCAGAGAGTATCATACAAGACTCAGGGCATGTCCTAGAGAACTTTGTGGGGGACTGTGATGGCAATGGGGTGAACGTAGGAATTTAATGGAGGGATTTTATGAAGGAATGAAGTTGCTTCCATAGGAACATAAGATAAATCTGCAGAAAACTAAGCTTGATTAGTTATGGTGCTTTCAAAAGAACATTTTTAACTTAGCTATCACCGTGGAAAATTTTAATTACACCTAATTAGGAAGTTCTGGCAGAATTCTGATAAAACCTTTTTTCAGACACCGCTGATGAATTGTAAGTAGTTTGGGCCACTGTAGGCACCAGAAGCAGCAATGAAAAGGAAGCATTTGCAGTACCTAACTAATCTTATATTATTAACTTCAAAACTCAAGCACTTTCAGTGTTTAAACATGTTTGAACGGCAAGCACGCTTCTGACATTTGCAATCAATTAATTCATAATTCACCATTAGAAATATGTTGCTATTTCTTAAATGTTGCCTGTGTCATAAAAACACAGAAACGCAAAGGTGGTTGAACTGAATCAGTCAAAGGTTCACCTTCCTATTGAATACACAAAATGGACAACAGAAGTCAACTAGAAGTGAATATTGGGGGCTCTCTTAAAACACAGAATTAAGAATTGTGTTGAGACAACATATTTCAGAGTAGGAGGAAGTTATCTTCACAAAGTATTCAGATATTGAGATTTTTTTCCAAACTCAAAAACATTTTTATTTTTCTTAAATAGCAGCTTTCAATACATTAGTGTCAGTGCAACAATAATCAATAGCAGATTGCAAACAGCATGTCAAACTTGCCCTGTGTAACTAGCAATACGACAATGAAGAAATGTCAAAGAGTGATAATGATTGCCTTTTATTTAATCTATTGTTCACAAACTTGTGGGAAAAAGAATTTTTTTGACCATAAAATGACATCAATACTAATGTCTGAGATGGTAGTAGAGAGACTTAATTTCTCGCTGTCTTTTTTCCTGTTATAAATGGCTGTGGGAGAAAAAAAAAATCCCTGTTCCCATAGCACCTTGGGGGGAAAAAAAAAAAAAATCATTCCAGCTTTCTTTTCCACTCCCTGCAATGCTATCAGCCATCTACAACATCAGCTTAAGTGAATAGGTAGGGCACAGAATAGATGTTATGGTAGAGAACTTTCTTCCCTATATTTGTAAATCAAGAACTGATTGAACAAGCAAATCATGGGAAAACAAAAATTACCATCTGATCAAATAGCTTTTAGTAGAATGCATAATTTATCACTGGGGGGGATTGCCTGACCTTTACAACCAGAAGTGGCAGCAAATGTTTATATAGATAGAATATCCAGAGAGTTAATTCATGCTAAAGAAAAATTAAAATCATTAAGAAATGGAAAGGATATTTAAATAAGTGTTATGAGGTCTCAGTCTGTAACTAGGCCTAAGAGTCAGATTATATATTCCTTGGGGGGAGCCAAATCCACACTTACTTGTATCCGCCTCAGTAGATAGACACTCATTTCACATAAGAGGATTTTTTCCCTTTCATTTCCTTCTGCAGTTGGTAATATATTGAATGATGGATAGTAGTTGGAGATTTTCAGAAGTTTGGATTCAGGACAAGTCACAGTAGCAAAGAGGTTTAGGAGCAAACTGACTGGCGTTCTTTAAAAACTCCTTTACCTTTTGTGGAGCAAGGTCACTCACTTTGCTTTTATTGTTACTGTTTTATCTTGAAGCACAATACTCTTTGAAGCTGAAATAGTTTTGCAAAAGCAGATTGTCAAGAGTTAGGAATAGGTTTTCTAGGTACACTTATGGCACTAACAAATCTTGTAATGATAGCTTTCTAAAACTTTTGGTGGATCCAAATGGCAGCAAACAATGACATGGAAGGAAAACTGCAATTACCTGGGGAAATAAAGGGATTGGATTCTTATTTACAAGCTACATTCTCAGGCCCTCAGTCCAGATGCCAGCCTCCTTCACTTTCAGATATTCCATTATTGGAACTCTACCCCACCAAAGCCATAAGAGATCTTAACTCTGAAGAAACTGAGAAAGATACATCAGCATGAACTGTCAATATGTAGCACTCCTTATTTCAATTTCCAGCTTTCTTGGTCAGTTTGTGTCTTAGCATGATCCAATTCTAGTCCAGAAGAAATCAAATCATTACAGAAAAGCAAAAATAGCCCACAGAAAATGCATAAAGATACAAGTTTTATTTAAAATCACATTGTTATTTTATATGCTTAATGTACCATTTTGTAGCTCTGCAAATTCTGACTATTTCATGACAGACCTAGCCCTCTCAGAACTGCGCCATTGTAAGAAGGTAAAATAGTGCCTCTATCATTAAGTACTCAAGAATCTTTCACCTGTACCATCCTGTCATCAGTTAATTTTGCCATCTGCAATGCCGCTTTGCTTACAGAAAACTGAGATGTAACATAAAAGAAGAAAAAGTTGAAGCTTATCTTCTAAAGCATCAAAAGATGTGGGAATTCAAACTACCTGCTGATTGACAGCATATCTGATACCTTTCTTCTCACTGGTGCTTATAGTTAAAGACTATATTCTTTTAAGCACATCTTATTAAACACTTGGAGATAGAGAAAGTTCTACTGAGAGTTGATTACAGGTGTACACTGAATTGAGGACAATTTGTCCTCTCAATTCTCTTAACACCTTAAAAAATATTGTGTTTTCTTTCTATGTAATATATAATTCTCAGAATCTTGTGGTGACTAATCTCTCTCCAGAAGCTTTTCCTAAGTCTTGAGTGTTTTTAAGACAAACACACTTATGGTGAGAGTACCATGCATTTAGTTGGAAAACTCCTTGTACAAAAGCAAAATTAATCAAACTCTCAATTACATCTACAGATTAAGATGAAATTAGAGTGTTTTGATTCTTTAGACATTGATGGAGGTACTTACTGGTTTGTCTGTCTTTTGTTTACTGTAAGCATTACACTTCACTCTGAATTCATTTTTGGTTTTTTGGTGGGTTTTTTTTTTTTTTTTAATATTGTGTTTGCTTGCCTCAAGGGGCCAGAGCAGCAACACCCAAGACCTGGAACCATCAAATGTACCAGGGCAACCATTCAGTAAAGGAGTCAAAACAGAAACTGAGGATCAAGAAAAGCAGCTGGAGCCAGAATTAATAGTCAGGAAGTAAAAAACTCGATGAAAGCAAAAGAGACTAGCATCTAGTATTTGACTAACCAAGGAGCAGCTGTTAATCATGTTATCTCCCTTAGCAACTCAGAGTGCCTGTGTTTATAAAGGTCTGGCTGAAAGGGGTTGCTTATATGACATTGTATAGAGAAAAGAGCGCCAGACTCTTCTTGGAGGTGCACAGCAATAGGACAAGAGGCAATGGACACAAGCTGGAAATTCCAACTAGAAAATTCTAATTAGATCTAAGGGAATTTGTATTTATTTATTTTAAACATGAGAGTGGTCAAATACTTGAGCAGGCTGCGGGATTCTCCTTCCTTGGAGGTTTCAAGGCAATTATCCGTACATCTTGATCTCATTAGATCTGTTTGAGCAGGTGGGTGGACTAGAAGATCTTCAGAGGCACCTTCCAAATAAAATTATTCTATGAGTCTAAAACAGAGCATATTTTATAGCCAAAACACTAGCAGTAATAAAAATATATCATAAGCAATGATGAAATATTCACCCCCAGATCTAAAATATGCATTCAGGAAAAGATGTCTGTAAATCAACAGCAGCAGCATCTGATGATTCTCACTAATATTGCAGCTTGCTCTTATAAGGGAAAAAAAAAAATCAAGGTTACTACCAGAAGACTTGTGTGCAAGCCACACTTTATTGCCGTGTGGTCCCTTTCCAATTTCTTTGTGTGAGAATGTGGATACCTCAGCTCAGTCCTCATAATTTGATAGCATTCCTGTATCAATAACTCTTGCCTCCTCTTGTTTTGGCTTTGGTTAAGCTTCCTCTAATACAACTCAGAAACTGTAATCAAGGAGATGAGACAGCCACAGTATCCAAATTAATATTAATTCCTTACAAATCTTAGTAAAAGCAGCTTCTCCACTTGTTTCATGCACTTTCAGGAGGAGAAACCTAAGAACCTTCTGGTGCTCTACTGATTATCCAGCAGCAGAAAGTACAGAGAATACCAACACCTCAAACTTTAAGGCTGTTGCCTTAAGACCTTGACTTGGATTCATGGACCATATGTCACTGAGAAACTTCTTGACTGTCAGGTTTTAGAAAACAGCATTTTATGTTGATTTTTTTGATAGAGAAATTTTCAACCAGTTCCAACTGAAAGTACTTTTTCTAAACATATTACCTACTCATTGTGCAAGAAAGGTATGCAAGAATGTGCTGACTCAATGTTCTCCACGTTCGTGACATTAGATTGTAATCTCCCTTCTCTGAGTCCACATAAAATGTCACTTATTAGGCATTAAGCCTTTAAATGCCAGTATTTTGGCAGAATTTGTAAGAACCTAATATGCTGTTTGTATAGCAACCAGAAGAATACTGGAAAGACAACTATATGGGAAATGTTTCTCACACTTCCATATGGATATTGATCTTGACAGATTTAGTCATAGGCAAATTTTTGTTTGGTATCAACTAAGTCTTGGCAGCACAGGAAAAATAATAAACACCGATACAGCACGAACTGAGCAGCAAAACTTCTCAGTTAAGGCTTATAGTTTCAAAATTGCTTGTGAAGAGAAGAAGGAAATCAAGCCCAACTGATGAAGGATAGGTAAAATGACGGTCATTTACAGGTGAAATCACCTACTCATAGCCCTGTTTTAAGAAAACATATAGTTGGCTTAAAACAGGCAATATATTCTGTAACATTACTTCTCCCCTTTAAGGAGAAGGTCTGCTGACTTATGATAGGGAAGTATTGCTGTAAAAGGGATCACTAAGCTGGGAAAAAAATTTAAAAGAAACACTATGAGTGTGGATGGACTTATTAAATGATGGAAAGTCACCACCGCTACCATTTTCTAGTGTTCTGCTGTAGGAGTCAGGGGAATTTGATGTATATATATCTACACATTACCATTTTTATTTTCTTCTACAGCAAGTTGCCATTTTTGTGAAAAGAGAAATTACTGTCAGCTTGCATTCAGCAAAGACAGCTTCTTTGTCCGCTGTCTTATAAAAGTGTCACCATTAGGCTCTTCCAGATCTGTCTCCTTGTTTCATTAGATGTGACACACATTCTTCTCTGAAGTCAGAGGTTAAAAGGCTTTAGAAATCCATCAATTTCTTCCCCCTCCCTGTCCCATTCTTGATTGCTGCCTCTCTCCTACAGACAGCTGAAGGCTCTATCAAGGTGCTGCTACTCTCCCTTTTGCCCCTTAGTACAAATGAACCCAAACCGAGTTTCTACATCATATAGCTGTCATGGGCTCATACTTCCAGACTCCTAAATAAACTGCATCTGTCTTGGCAGCTGTGTTTTCTAACATCGGTGTCTTGGCAACAAACATAGGATGCCCTAGAGCTTCACATACTATTTGCCTTAGATAGCATCATTCATGCAGAGATTGTTGCTTGTTGCTCTTCACAAAGAAAGCAACCAAGAAGACTGCAGTTGTAGGTTGTTGGCTTCAAACACAACCCAAATTTTATGGTACACTCTGGAATGTTATAACAGATCTACTTCCCTGTGGAAGCATGCAGGTCTTTTACCAATCCAGTACAAGAAGATCCATACAAATACATGCTGATAAATTTAAAAGAGATAATAATAAGAAATGAATGTGAAAGTTTGAGAACCTGGCTGAAAGAACTTGAACTTTAAAAACCAGTATCATAATAGAACTGCAAAGCAGCCTTGAAGTAAGCAGGTGTACCAAGGACTGTACAGGAGGTTTACTCTAAAGCAACTCGTGCATGTATTCAAGCCCACGCTATATACACATTATAATTTCATTTCACCTAATTAGTAGCATACCTTTGAAGGAAAGAATATACTCATTATTGACCATGAGATGTGTGTCTGTGCCAAAAGTTTAGCAGTGTCCAACTTTTTCTGAAAGGAGGGTTCACTCATTTATTGCAAGGAGGGCAGGCTGGGCTTTCTGCTTGCAGAGAAGCAGTAGGAAGAAAGGGAGCAACTGAGTGTGCCAAACCAATTAATCTGACCTACAGTCCACTCTCACAGACTACAGGTGTAGACATAGAGTAGATTTCCTACTGCCATGTAACTTGCCTTTCTTCTGTTCCCATTTCAGGAAGAAAAAAGTTTTACTCTGGAATTTTTTCACTTCAGGACAGGCACTATTTCATGGATCTACTCATAGCTGTAGCTCAGAATAGGTGTATCCTCTGCTGCTAAGGCATCAGTTCATTCATTTCATCTTCATGGAGAGAGATTTGGGATCCTCCTCCTTGCTTTCTTATTTTATATATCCTGTCTTATAACATGATCCTATTTACATTCTCCCCTTCCCAAGCTTATCTTTCACGTAATCTGGAACTTGTACTTATCGTCCACTTATGCAAGCCAGCAATTTGTGTAAGTGATTGCACACATGCTTCTCTCAAACAATAACCCCCCTGCTTCACGCCTTCAGCCCTGTGCCATTACAAGAATCACTTTACACAGAGGATATGTATAGGATGACGTTCATCCTTAAACCTCTGCATTATCTGTTACGATGAGATATGCAAGTTGGAAAAAAGCTTTGGAAACAGGTATTTGACAAAGATAGGTGGATCTGTCATTTCACTTCATGTACTGATTTGGCTCAGTCATTCCTATCTTCCCAAAGTACCTAAACCTTGGTGTTTTGCACCTCTGACTGCAGAGAGCTGGGTATGCTCTTCAGGAAAAATTCCCATGCCAAAAATCCAAAATAAATACTAAAAGTATAAGGACAAATCACTTATAAGAATGCTCTGAAAGATGATAAAGTTACAGATGTGCTAGCAGCTTGAGACTCTATGACCCAATAAAGGATTAAGTATGTTATTTACAGTTTGTGACTATGTTGTTGTTATTTACACATTTACTTCATTGCATGCATTTTAGTTGTTATACCCATACCACAGTAACACATAGGAATCCCCATTGCAATTGGGACTGCTAATATGCAAAAGACAAAATTAAGGAAAATCCCTTCCTCAAACATGAGAAGTTACCTCAGCATATATGAACAAACACATCCGCCCAGTTAAGTTTTGCCCAGCTCCTTCCCTTCCTGCCTTCTCACAGAAGTCAGAGTCAAAATTCTCATACTCCTAAATAAATGAAGGATGACACTCAAGATAGTCCGATTTGTTAGGGCGTATTCCCAACAGCTGGTTGCCCTCTAAGTATTACCACTAATAAATGGCATCTAGGGCAATTCTAGAATAGGTTTTGTTGTTCCCATTATCTTCAGTGGGCTGCGACTGTTGATATCACAGAAACAACACCAAATTCCCTTCCCTTCTGGTCTTTGCACTGTTGTTGTAGTTTATAACTAATTCATAAGGGAACTCAGCACTAACAGTCTGTGTGTTTGTGTTTGTGTGTGTGTGTTTCTATCTGCGTAGGGTGGAAAAGCAATTTAGATGTGAGAGATAGCGTAAACTTACTTGGCACTGTACACAAAAATATTTTCAGCTTGTCTGCCTGCAAATAGATCCTAAATAATACAATTCATTCTGAATGACTGATTATGGGAATCCTATTCATAAATCCTAAACTTGACATTTTAAAATCAGATTTTCTTTTCATTTTTAAGCAATGAAATGACTTCTCCATCTTGACATGTTTTATCATTTTCTGGATGAACTAGCTAACTAAACAGGCCAAAGCCTCTAGCTGCAAGGACTCATTACACATTATCATCCTCTATTTACAGCACGCACCCTATTCTTTCATATTTGTCTTGAAGGAAACAGATAAACATCTATTTATTTTAAACATAATAGGTTGATTCCTTTAAGAGTCTCATTCATTTCAATAAGCTGTATGTATGTAGTCCGTATCATCTTGAGGAAAACAATGACTAATTCAACTTTTGTTTTCATATAGTAGCCTGTGAGAAAACAGTTGTTCTGGCCTGACTTGTTCCCATAGGATGTATCTCATCAGAGTGATTTGCACCCTCACTGCAAGTCTCAAAAAAACCTTTACATTTTACATAGATTTGAAGATTATTTTTTTCCAACAGAGAACACATTACTCCCTTTAGAGCCATTCTGAAAAAATATACAAAGCATGACTTAAGCTTATATCGGTATATACCTGCATCGATTAAAAGTGCGCCCATGCCTTAACTTCACAGAATTCTAGAACTTTCTGGTTTAAACAACTCTATTCCTGAGCATCTGCTACTGTTATAGAAGTCTTTAATCAAAAAGTTTACTGGACCCAAGTGAGTTATATAAAATAATAAATCCCATCATAGCCAGAGCAGAAAAAACTTGCCTCAAGAAATACTTTAAAAAACTTTGCACATATGGGTCACTACGTTATTAAAGGGAAAAGCAAAGTACTGTGGCACTGAAGGCTGAACCCACATTTTCAATACGAAATTTATTTTCCAGCAATTTATAATTTGGCCACGAAAAACTCCTTCGGGACAAATTTTTACTATGGAGACTTAGCTCAAACTCAGTCTCCCTCTGAAAGTCTAAGATTTGGTTCAGACATTAAGAAGATTAGTAGAAATTAAAGAAATAATATATTTCTCAACTGAAATTCCATAACAAAATCAGTTGCAGCAGGTAGGCAACTGATGAAATTGTGGGTGTGTCATTTTTCCAGATTCATTCTCAGATTATCTGTACTTTCAATATACACTTAGGCAAACATAACTCTAGACTGGGAAAACACAGTGTCCATGGACCCAACACACTATCTGATTTTCACAATCATCCATTTGAAAATGCAAGTTTTTGAGAAAGCTATATACATTTCAGTGGCTATAAAACTCATCTACCAATCCTGCAACTGAAATCCTGAATTTAAAAAAACTTTAAAATGCATAAAGACTGCCTCCAAATAATAGATGTCAGCAGGGTGGACCACAACACTCTGACATGGACACTTACAATTTCTTCTGAAACAACCTGAAATTTTGAAGTAAACCTGAAAGAACACTAGACTAAACAAACAATTGGGATGACGTTTTCTGTATTTTTGGTTATGAGCTTTTTGGTGGATTTTTTTTTTTTTTTAAATTTATTCTACTGGTCTTGGTGTTAGTTTTGTAGGGTAGATGTGAAATCAAGGATTCTAAAACCAGATTCACATTCAATGCAAAATGCTCAAACTGAGCCTCTTTCCCAGACACACAGAACCCTCTCTCCATCTGTGGGATCAAACTGGAAAGAGGAAGATTTCCTCCTTCAGATTCACACACAGTATTCTGTTACTTGAAACCTCATTAATTTTAGGACAAAATACAGACAGAAAATGCAAATAATTTTTTTTGCTATGAAACTGTACATTTTTTAGGTTGCCTACAAGGTGTT
This sequence comes from Egretta garzetta, assembly GCF_000687185.1. Lineage (NCBI taxonomy): Eukaryota > Metazoa > Chordata > Aves > Pelecaniformes > Ardeidae > Egretta > Egretta garzetta. Next base: position 3,264,719 of record NW_009258754.1, on the reverse strand, counting down.
TCCTGCCTCTTGCAGAGGAACTAATTTAGTTCCAGTAAAATAAACTAACAATTCTTCCCAAAGGACAGTAGTAATGTTAAGGATGTTAAGGTCTGGATTCCTCCCAAATGCTAAGGCTTGAACTGCATATTTAAAATCTATATGGGACTATTTGGATGGTCAGAGCAGCTGAGTATTTCTGGTTTAAAAGCCATCTAGGCTTTCTCTCCATTAGTAATTTATCAGCAGTCTGCAGCACCTTTGTGCTTCATCGGTCAATTTTGCCAGTCTTGCACCTGTGCAAATCATTTCATCTCACAAACCACTGCAAACTGAACAGAATCTTGAAGCCCAGGGCTGAAACTGCTGTGTTGCTGTACAATGATTAGAAAACCTCTTTGTCATCAATATTTCTGTCATTAAGTTACACTTATAAAAAAAGACCTACAAAAAAATACTCTATTCATGTAATTTTGGATCTAATTGGCGTTGCTCTGTCTTACATTGCTTACAAATACTAACAGAAACAGGAACATAGCTTCTTGTGCACTTAGTAAGATATTTAAATCAGATAGAATATTTCTTACAAAATTACCCTGCAATGTAAGCGTCAGGGATTAGACAGAAAAGAAAAAAAAACACGTGAGAAAACCTGAGGCAACAGACCTCAGGCTGCTGTCACTATCTTCACTGTCTGAACATCCAACCTATCTGTACTTTTTTATCTAGCGCTCAGACATATTACCATAAAAATAAGTACCAGTTTTGCTGTTTATGAAATGAATGCCTGGATATCTTTATCAGCAAATTATTTATATTTGAAGATAGGCCAGGAAATAAAAGGCCTGAAGGGCCAAAATAAAGTATAAAATGCCAAACTGTGTTCCAGCAAGAATGGGACTTCCTTGACGGTGTCCTGGTTTCTAACTTCAGCTCCCTATGCTGTCTTAGCATGCAATCCAATTAATTTTAAGTGAAAAATGTTTAAGCAGACCTTGAAATCCAGAACTTCATCCGCTCCCTTACGCTTTCAGCTTTATAGCTATCAACAGTATTTTCATGCACTTTCCAAATTTTAATTGGGTTCTGTAACATAAGGAATAAATTTTTGTCCTCTCCTAGGCTAATCTCAGAATGATCCATGAGCTTCAGTGGGCACTCCTAACTAATATTACTAAACCAGAAAAAAAAAATATTCAACCCTCACTCAATACATCTGAAAACAACAATTATTGCTGCAGAATAACACTGGTTAAAGTGAAGTTCTGCTTTTGTTAAAGCAATATTTCATCCTCTGGTTTTGTAGCTTATCATGTTGATGAGCTGCCACACAACAACCAAACTAGTTTCTCTAACTCTAGCAGCTATCATTGCCTGTGGAGAATGTTATCAAACGCAGAGACATACCTGTTTCTTCACCACAGTCACTTAACAGGACATATGTACCTAATTGCCTGTTTATTTGTGTGAAAAATCGAGTGGCTCCTATGGTTGACATGGGCACAGTGCAGTGGCAAACTCAGGCCCACAAGATAGATGCTAGAAAGTATGAAGATTGGTTTCTGAGAATTGTTAAATTCTCTGGGGACTCCTTTCCCTAATTTAAATAGATTACACATCTTTTAAAGCTTCTCAAAGGTAGCTTATTATTATTGTGTGATTATAACATATCAATGCATAAACATTAGCTCAAAACTAGATTGAAGTGGTTCATATTCATATTAATCGCCAGGTGACACATTTTCTGTTGCTCTAACAATTTCGATCTGCTGGAGCGATGGTGGCACCCTGTGGCTAGAAAGACGTGCCTAAAGGCTGTCTGCTGCTGCTTTCTGCCTGCTGCATAGCTCTTGTGCTGCGCAGTTCTCGCTTTTCCTATGATCCTTAAAATGATGCTATGAATTACCAGATAGAGCAGACAAAAGAAACACTGAGTTTCATTACATGCCAATATACCATTCTACTTAGTCATCTTCAACTTTATTTCCAAGAATAGGTAGGACAGACTGTGGTCCTAGAAATCCTGAAGCAGCAGGTACTCAGGCCTCCGAGGATCCCTGGAGAGATCCGCAGGCGCTCAGAGCCTTACGACCCACTCCGGCCGTTGTAGGATGTTGAGGCGAGGTTCACCTACACAGCACCTGGCGCCATAAGGTTAAGGTACATGCCAGGGCCTCCCAATTACTGAAATACCAAAAAATTATTAATCTTCTCACATAACTTCCATCCTTGCCCATGCACTGGGTGCAGGCGGGAAGGTGTTGGTGGGAGAACTGCAGGGGCTGCCCGTGTGAGGAGAGGGCAGGGCCGCCTGGGCGGGGCTCAGCGGCGCCCCCAGCCTCTGGGGAAAGGGAACACAGAAAGGGGCAAAGGCTGCCCTGCAGCCAGGGGTGAGGAATTGAAGGATGGAAGCCGGGTCTTGGGAAAAATAATATTCCCCGTTATATGGGTATTGGCCAAACGAACCTTCTTTCATAGAAAACAACTGAACTCATTTTCAAGTTGTCTATGAATTAAAATAGCCCAGAATTTTTACTTTTCCCTCCTCTCAACAAGTGAATCAAGTTGTAGTTAGCTGCTTTTGGAGCAGAAAGTCACAAATCTTAATAGTGGCATCTAATCACCTTCCTAAGATCATTAAACCTCAAGCTGTTAGAAAAAAGCTACATGACAAGAAATTAGAATGGCAGAAGTGTGGTGATATTAAGGATAAGCAAATACCTGCTTTGCAGCTACAGGGAAGAGTAGCTCATGAACAGACAATGGCTGGCTAACTCTGTAGGGCAACAGCGGCCACCGCTGTCTTGCAGCGTGATCATGGATTTAAAGCGAGAAACAGAAGCCATAAATCAGGGAGGACACCTCTCCTCTGTTTTGGAGGGGATCGGGAATGCCAGTGATAATGATCAGTGAGCTCATACCCTAACTAAATCCCCTGGTAATTGACTAAATTACTACACTAACTAAATCCACCCAGTAACTGCCTGGTCAACATATTTTTTCCAGCTATAGTAGCATAAGTAGCAGCAGATCCTTCTCAGCAGCACACAGAAGATAGAGAGAGGAAGCATTTGGAACATGAGAAATGAATGTGGTATGACATTGGCTAAGAAAAACCAGCAATTTTAAGAATAAAAGGAATAGTCCCACCTGTCTCAGCCTTTTAGATAATTATCATGCCATTTGTCTTGGAGATTCTTCTTGTACTTTTTATTAACTCATGTTTTCTCTATTGCCTGTATTGTAGCATATTGTGCTGGATATTGTGCATAATTTTTTTTAATTTTATTTTTTAGAAAAAAAATTGCATTGCTCATCTATGGAGTCAGTGGCTTTATTACTGCAAATTGGTTTTTCTTTCTAGTCTTAACCAGTTCTATCTTCTCGCTCAACATCCTGTGCCTGGTGGATGACTCTGTGCTGTATACAGCAGTAACTATTTGCCTAAGCTAAGCAAAGTGTCACTGCATGGCCATCCACTAGTCAGTGATACAGACAGCCTGCGTTCTCTCTTCCCAGAGGGCTAGAACCTTTTCTTCGAGATGTAACAGTTTGCCATGTGACAAGGTCACATCCTTTGGCAACATGCTTGAATTTAACCTTTTCTGTGTGACAAGGTATAATCTTGACAGATATCACGTGAGCGGAGTTTAGGAAAAAGCTATTTCTTAACAGAATTCCCATGTGCCAAAGTTTCAATATGTATGAAAGAGATTCTAATAACTTGTGGCATCTTATGCCTGAGAAAGAGCTGGCAAACTATTAGTTAGGGAAATATTAGCAAACAGCACATAAATACTGGCAATTTACCTCAATTTGACAGTGTGATATTTTTCATAGAGGCAAAGTTCCATACCTGGTTTCCATACATTTGTCTGAAAAAATATTCCCTAAATTTTAAAGTACATGGCTGAGGAATTTTAGAAACCTGAATACAAAACAGGAATATCAGATTCTTGCAAATATTACATCTAGTGGCATTTGTTCCTTTCTTATTTCGCAAGCATGAGGAGATTTGCAAATCATGAGCTAGTAAACATTTTGCAAAATAAAGAATTACCACAAGTTTATAAATGCTGCATTCTGCAAGTTCTGCTACTGCTACTTACAGACATGATAGTTCAACTTTCTAGCTGATATTTCATTTACTGTTGACCAGACTGGAAAGAAGGAATGCAGCTTCGTCAACAACAACAAGCAATCAACTCTAGGTAGATCTCAATGGATGAGCTGGAACAAATTAGGTTTCAAATGAGCTTTAATAAACCATTTCTTGCCCTAATCTTTTCCTTTATTTCCTCTGACTCGTTTCTTTCAAAAGCAGGTCCAATGGGTATATCCCTTCATGATGGTAAACACCCAGCAGATCTACACAGTGACTTGTTCTGCAGTGCTTCTCATCAGCTCAAAACACAGACATCTTTTGCTCTCCTCACAATCCCATTCCCGAGCAAACGATTTGATCAGTCTAATCTTGAAAAAAAGACAGTGATAAAGTTTGTTAGCCAAGGGCTGAAATCAGAGATCTGCTTCCACACAGAAACTAAGAGTGCAACCATCTGTTAGTTTAAAAAAAATCATTCAGGTCACCTATTGGCTGTTTCAGCAAAGTAATTTCCTCAAACATAGTGTGTTGGTGTAACCCTGGAATCTTAGCTTAATGGCTACTTATGAAAAATTTTAAACCTAAGCCTTCAACCAATGGAGTGCAACAGGAATGTAAATAAAATACTATAGTTGTAATAAGACCTCCCCTGCTTGAAATACACCTTACATCCCAGGAACCTCCATTTTGGTTCCTGATTTCACTGTCTCCCATTCAAATTTACCAACGTATCCCATTCCC
>NW_009258754.1:3127254-3259828 GCF_000687185.1 Egretta garzetta | reverse complement strand
GGGGGGGAGGGGGGTGTTGGTTTTTTTGAAGAACATCAAGTACCAGAAATGTTGAGGTATCCCCTATATATCAAGCATATGTGCAAGCCACAAAGTTTGCCACAATACCCTATGCCTGCACTGGAAGCATACTATATCACATGAAATTAGGAGAGACAATGAGATGACCAATGCCCTAAGTTACTATAATTGCAAAGAAACTTCTGAGTGAAAATACCATGGTAAACTGACAAAGTGAACTGAATATCATGATACATAGGAAGGTTAAAAAACAAATCCCGTGATCTTCGACAGATGAGACACAGGCTAAAGTTCCTTCCTTAAATACAACAATCAGCAAAATGCAGCAATCGTTGACTCTGCTGATTCTGCCTGTTCTCCAGTATGTCACTCAAAGTTAAAAATCTCTGTGCAAAGAATCCATACTTTTACGCATTACACTATCCCTTCTCAGAAGGCATATGTGGGACCTGCATGTTGCTATGTCCTGTGAGTACACCAGGGTGAAATATCTGCCCCATTCCATTTCAGTACCAAGGGAGCGGCTCTCTTTTAATGGACAAAACACCAGGTTAGCAGGTGTGATTGATCTGAGGTTATTCTCCTGTACGAATCTCACTTGCATAGCAGGCCTTTGGTACATGGAGTGCTTTCCAATGGATACTCATCCAACCAGAGTAGTTCATTCACAAAAAGAAAATAAAGTTTTGGTCATATACAGAGAAATTACGAAGCATCCACTGACTGCAGTGGTACGCAGATTTCACCTATCTTGGACTCCTACATTCTGGTCAGATTCAGTTAATTTCATTTTCAAACAGCAAACTGGTACTTAAAAGGACACTGAGTTTTAGTTTACGTTGTTACATAAGCTAAGAGCATTGGCCCATTACTGAGAAATGAGATGTGAATTAATTTCTAATTAATTTCTCTTTACCTAGCTTACGTCACATTCATTGGTCACTGCCCAACTTAATAATTGCTTATCACTTTGCAGGAATTTCTTATGACTGCAATTCCAAAAACTTCTGCCTGAACTATGCCAATAAATCCCATGATATTTTATCTTAACACAGATGTCTTAAAAGCCAGCTGCTCGTACAGCTATTTGGTGGTTTACTGATAATAGGCTATTTGTCCTGTTAAAGGGATAGAAAAAAGCAGTTTCTCTCAAAACTATTAAAAAATAAAAGGTGCTTCTCCATTTGCAATGGCTGTATGCATAAGAAAATAATTTTCAAAGAATCATATATCAACAGTTTCTATATTTTTCAAAATGAAATTACTAATCCAGGTCAGACAATAAAACTAGGTATTTCAAGCAAAAAGTATAGTATACAAAAGGCAATAAAAATAGTTTATGAGTCTGTGACTTAATTACTTGTTTTCAGACTCAATAACTGAGTGCAATAATTATTCTTTCAAACACATTGACGTGTTAATCATATATACAAAACAGGCTTTGTCAGGTATCTCACTAAAAACAACAGACCTGTGCAAACTGACAGATTTTTTCAGAACAACTAATGTAAAGAAGGATTTATGGAGGTCAATTCAATGCAATTTATTTAGAGAAAAGCATTTGGAAGTGTCAGCCCTGAAGATATCATATATTTCACTTATCTCTCACAGCCCAAAGTCTTGAAGCATTCTGGAGTCTTTCCAGAGCATGTTTCCACTAGCACTGAGAGGGAAAGAAAAAAAGAAAAAAAAAAAGAAAAAGAGAAAGAAAGAAAAACAGCGTCTAATGGGATGTAAGAATGTTTGATCTACCTGGTGAAACCTTGACATTTTTGTCACTGTTTGCAGTGTGACATGATTGAAAATAAACAGAAAAAAGCTTTCTGCCATTATCTTCTAAACTGCCTCAGATTACACTGTGTAAGTTCCTGATGACATTATTTAGATAGGTTGCTAAGGAAAAATACTAAAATTACTGAATAAGAGGTTGATATCAGGAAGAGATATTGACTTTCTTAAATAATCCTTGAACTTAAAATTGCAGTTTAGAAGTGAGTTGAAGTGGACTGGAAGATGGACATGACAACAAGTTTTGGCTTCAGAAAAAGACTGCAGAATAGGACTACTATCAAAAATGTATTTAATGTAGGATTCCTCTTCCTTTAATCACACCCTGGTGCAGGTGTTCAGGATTTATTAGTTCACATGTCTTAAATTCACCCAGAAAAAGTTGTAAGGAAATAGGTTGTCTACACAATTGTTCATCCACCAGCCCTAAGATTCTGGCAGTGCAGTTGCAAAGCGAGGAGCTAGGCTCTTGTCACGTTAATTCTGCAGTTGTTACTCCAGAAAAATAACACTTCCATTATTGTACAGCACTGCTACTCATGCACAAAAAAACCTAACTTAACACTGTAGAAGTTCCTTTTTATATTTTTTTTTTATTCTTAAGAGTGATTGCTATGAACCTTCCATAGCAAGGATGATCCAAGATGCCTATTTAAAGCAGAATACGTTCTATGATTCTGAACCTTCTCACACCAGTTTTGTTGCTAAAGTTAGACTTTCAAGAAGCCTCTCTACTGGCTTATTGGCCTTAATAGCTGGCAGTGAGCTCTGATTGTAGAATCCTCTCTGTAACACACACCTAGCACTTTGTCCTTCCAGACGCCCCTACATCAGATCAGTGCCATCACAAGGCCAGATGCTGCAGAAAAAGGAGGTTCCTGATTCTGAGCAAATTTACACCTGTTCTTCATTGCTATGACATGAGAGATTTTATTCAACTCCACTAGGTTAGGACCAGAAATAAAGTATAAAGAAAAGGCAGCATTATCAACCATAATATGTTCTTTCCTCTACCAAGGTATAAGATAAACTTGTTTAGAGGAACAGTTAAGTTTAAAGCACAAGACCTGATCTGGTAACAGGTAAACATAACCACTTATAGAGAAGACTGAGGATTAATAGAACGCATTCACATCCCCAGTCTTGTTTCCCAAGAAAGGTTAAAGAACCCTACTGAGAATAGTTTCAGACACTTGTTGATAGATGACAGTAGAGGAATTATGCTAGCCTAAAGTCATAGTAAGGATCATGCACTATGGCTTTGAATGCCAACTGCATTTGGATTTGTCCCCCAAAGAATTTTGGGTTGTTCTGTATCACAAATTACCATGAAACAAAGAAAAACAATGAGAATGAACTTAATTGGACTTAAAAAAATTAACATAATTTCAGCTATTTTTAATGAATCAAGTGTTTTGTGAAGGAATCTCATTGTCAAATAAAATTAAAGCACATTTTAAAAGATTGTAGAAGTTTGAAAAGGTCTTTTGAATGCCCAAGAGCCAAACCAGATAAAATTAATTATTATTTTCAAAATTAGCCCAATGGACTCTCATGCAATAAGATTGTCTGATAAATACTAATTTAATCTAACCTAAAATTTGAGTCATATTCCAATTACATACCTTCAATAGCTTTTGTGAATGAGAACCGAAATGTAACCAGGAAGAGAAATAGATAGTAACTATTTCTTTTATGAGATACAATATTTATGACTAGTCACATGATCTTGTGACCTTAGAAGCAAGCAGGATCTAATTTCCACATGAGAATTAGGGGTTTTACACCACTGGCACAACAAAATTTAAAACGTGCAATAATTGAATTAAAAAAAAAGGGAAAAAAAAAAAAAGAAGATATTTGAAACTAAATGTGAAATACCACAACCAACCTCTACATTGAAAATCAGTTGTAGTAGAAAGAAAAAACCCATACGGGCTCTTCATAGCATTTCCTTTATGTCAGAATTTGATTGCTCTCTTAAAATTCCAGTTCTGAAATTGATATCTTACTTTGTAGCAGAAGACTCATCCATTGCATTTTGATTCCAACTACAAAAGCTACCACAGCTCTGTAAGGACATTACTTCAATTTCAGTAATGAATGGATTGTTCCCCCTCCAATCAACTGCAAGCTAGTTACTGCTATCGGGCCAACTAAACCCTTCAAAGTCAAAAGGAAACAGCAGTAGTCATTAATGATGTTAGCATTTTATTTTCTAGAGATAAATTAGAGTGAGAAATGGGATTCAAATTTGTCTGCCTTCATCAACTCACCCATTAGCTATATTTTGCTCTATGCAGTAGACGATCTGCTAATCTCTTTTGTTTTGTTTTCAACTCTGTTTCTTTTATGTGCTTACTTTATGTAAAACTGTTTCATCATGTTTTGGTTTTATTCTTTATTATTAATTCCTGTCATACTGAAAATTACTAAAACGAGGTTGACCTGATATTTACTTTCTCCATTTACTCGTACTCCCAAATTTGTTTATGTGTGTATATATGTGTACACATATACACAAATGTACCATTTTGTATAATTTTTATTATTATAAAGGAAGAATCTCTGATCCAATATAGAATTCTGGTTTTGCAAACACACTAGCGCATATTGGCATCACCTAGATAAACAGCTACATCAGGTACAAGGTATGGTAGAAAAAGATAACAAAATAGATTTTAAAATTACTAGATTGGTATTCAGTGAATATTTGGGGTAAAAGAGCTAATCTAGTTTTGATTAAATAAGGGATGGTCATGCATAAACCATAGGATCTCATAGGCTTTAACAGAAGCTGCTCCATTTATTTTCTTTTAATTTCTTTCATTTCACTCTACCATATCAGATTATTTGAAAAGCTAGAATTTGAAAACCAGAGGTAATACTGAAACTAACATTCTCACGGGAATTCAGATCAAATCTGAGCTAAAAGTCCACCTCTTCAACATAACCGCAGCAGTCCACTGCTCAGAAATTTTAGATTTGTCTTTAACAATGATCCCATCAAGCAAAGAACATATTACTGATTTAAAAATAGACAAGGGGCAGAGAACAGATTAGTAACTTGCTCAAAGTTCAATAGAAGGAAGTAAAAAAACAAAACACAGGCTATCTGATAATTATTTAAGACACCAAAATAAAAGATGACTCTTCCTAGCAAGCCCAGAAAAGATTAAAATCTCCGATACAGTTCATCTGGGGAAAATTTCCAGCCCGTTTTTCATCTGCCTAATTCTATTTGGATAAACACCCAGATTTCTGAGCATTTACCGAAACCAAATTGGAATCTTGGATGCTCATTCATTATTTCCAAGTACCATATGTCTAATTTTATTTTTGGAGTTGTCTTTGGCAATAACACACTGTCAGAAGCTCTGAGGCAAAGGCTCAAATCTTATGGTTCAGAGGAAAGGATTTTAGGGAAGAAAATGTACTGCAAATACTCAATAGAATATATGAAACTGTGTATCTTCCACCTTAGCTTTGCACAGAGGATGTTTTGTTGACCTGTAAGCCACTAAAAACAAGCAGAAGTGCAAAGAGATATAGAAGAAAAATCTTTTCTATGACTCTCACTCACCAGTCAAAGTGATGAGGTTTGGCAGACAAATCTAATAATGCTATTTCCTATTGTCTAAGAATGGCAGTTTCCATGTTCTTCCAGAAGCTGGCTTATTTGGCTTTTTAAACTTTTTGCCTGTTGAGTGTCATTATAAATGCATATTACTTATTTTTGTCAGGTTCATGTTTAAAAGGCACATTCCTCTGCTTGGGCAGTTCACAAGTCTGCCTTGAGTCACCACAGAAATTTGCCTGGCCTTGGATCCAGGGCCCCCCTCCCCCCAGTCACTAAATACACCAAAGCAGCTTCTACATGGAGATTCTACATTTTTTCAGCTATTTTACTCAGACTATCTCAAAGTGCTTTATCTAGTATACTGGTATCACTGGGACTTAAAAGCTGATGCCTTTAAGAAACCTTATATTTGCAGACATATATGGCACTGTGGAAATAACCTAGCTCACATATTTATCCCACATGATCATTTCCTTCACTGTAATTATAACTCAGCCCCTGCAGAAAGCTCTCATAGTGCACAAGTCTCTCTACGCTATTGCTGCTATGTGGTACAGCAGGTTTTGTTTCACTTAAGCCATTGTCAAAGCTGAGTGTTGGTGGGAAAACCTTATTGCTCACATAAATAGCTTCAGCTCTTTTGAAAATCCACCTGGAGCTTTGCTGTATCATTAGATTCCCTGAAAAAGTGTTAATCTCTGCCGCAGGGCATGCCTGCAATATTCCCTTGAACACCGAATGGAGGTTCCCTACGTAGTTGTAGAATCAGAAGTAATCATATTACATCAACAGCAAAAATACACCAACCAAATTTACCTTTAGCTGTAGCACCATACTAACAAGGTACTTCCAGGATCCAGTATATACTCTACATGGCACTGTATCATGCCATGAAAATACTCTGCAGTGCATGGTACTGTGCTGTGAAAATACATTCTCAAAATGTGGCAACATTTTGGTTAGGTCAGAATTCTTAACCGCTTGGCAAAATGTCCCATTCTGTTTACTGCAGTTTAGAACTTTTTGTGAACAATTTCAAAGAAACCTATTATTTCTCATATTACAGACTGACTTAAAAAAAAAAAATTATCATCTACTTTCTGAACTTTAAACTATGATTAAAGACTTCACTTTTTCTTTCATTCCACATTTACTACTGTATTTTATTTTTAATGTCATATCAGAGCTGTATTATAATAATCGTATAATAGAATCACTGTTAAATCAAATGCAAAACATACAACAATATTTTAAAAACTTAACATCCAAATCCAAGTAAATATTTATGTATCTCTTATTCATTAACATCTTTCACATCCCATTTATGACTGTAGCTGAATATTAAAGGATACTTGTCAGTGAAATAAAGATAATTCTGAGGCCTATCATCCTTCTTCATTTCCCATTTTCTCTCCCTAGAACAGCTTGAAATGCCTTTCACTGGAGCTACTGCAGTGAAAACTTTGACATTTCAGTAATGAATGTTCTTTTTAAAATTAAATACAACACCAAGTTAGCACATAGGCTATAAGTGCGCCACGAAGCTATTAACTGAGATAAAGCACAAAACCAGTCCTGTGTTCTTGGATGCACAAAAATTTTTACCAAATGAAGGAATTGTTTAAGCAGATGCTATGTACTCACATACACGGGAGATGGAGGTGAGGAAAAACAAGAGACGCGTAAGCTTATTTTTCTTCCTAGAACCTCCAAAATCTATAAGAATGTAAGCAATGCACACCACTCAGCAGGACTCATTTGTTGACCACACTGTATCGCAATTGCTAAAGACAGCAGAGAAGTAGTACATACACAGACAGCAGTTAACACAGTTCAGCTAATGAGTTGCTACAGCTTAACCTATTGATTGATTATATCCATTGATTTCAAACATCAGTCAACTCGTGTCACTTAGTACAAATAGTAAATAATATTGAGCGAAGAAATGAAGTGACAGTATATCCTCTCACTTTTTTTTTTTTTTAAAAGAAATTAAATAGTAATAGGAAATTCAGAAATGTTTAGAATCCAGCTCAAGAAAGCACTGTAGAACAGGTCCAAAGTTAAATATGCGCTTGAGGCGACAGGGCTCAAAAAAGTAAAACTGAGAGGAGGATACGAGACAATAGTCTGGCAAAGACATCAAGTAGCAGAGTGAGGAAGGGATGGGCAAAATGCCCAAGCGATGGCTGAAGCCTAGGGGACTCCAAAGTGGACAGCGGTTTGCAAGCTCATTTAAGCTATGTCCTTCACACAAACATTTTTACAGACAACACATTGACTATTATTACTCTATAAGCATTATTCTCTAATGCACTATTTTGATTTTGTGAAAAGCATAAAATATTTTAATATGAAAACAGAAAATTCAACAAAATCACAGTGCTGGACTGAAAAAAAGACATCTGTCAAAATGACTCTCTGGCAAAAGTGTGGACTTTTTGGCAAAGTCTAGATCAGCTGTGTTTAAAAACACAATAGGCCTCAGCCATAGAGCAGCAGTAGGGAATTGTAAGCAGGAAATAAATCATAGAAATTAAACTGAGAAGTGACTTGTCACAGTTATTAGAAACAAGAAGTGCTTTTAGTAATACCTGACATCTCTCACCTAGGAAGGAAGATGAAAGCAACGCTACTCTCAAAATGCAGTTCCAGCACTGCAACGCCATGAGTGCTCTCCTGTTTTACTCCTGCTTCAGAGCTTCATTAGTGAGTTAAATAAAAATCCAATTCTCTCTGAGTCACACTGATAACAGAATTATTTTCAAAATGTTCTGTGTCTATTTCTTCATAGTATGGTGTTCATTTCCTTTTATCTCTTTATGCTTTCCCAGTTTAGGTAAACCATTGCTCACTGAAGTAGACTGAAGTCTTTTTCAACTGCTTCATCTTCCATGCTGGTCGTTTAGCTGACTGAAGGATAAGCAAACAAAAGCTTCTTTTAACAAATATTAAATTTTTCTAAAACTGGGTGCAAATTCAACCTTGTGAAAACATTACACCAGGTGATATTGTCTACATTAGAAAGTTTACTGTATAGGATCAAAGATACTAGAAGAAAGTTCTGAACAAAATTGTTGTATTAGTCACATAAATTGGGTCATGCTCTGGTTTATGAATGCTTGTTTTTTTCTGTGTAGCTTCCTATGCAGTACTTTAGCCACAACAGTGATATTCAAGTAATTTTAAGAGCACGAGGCAACCTTTTGAAAACAAGGAAATGGAACTCACTGCTGAAATAATTTTTTCAGTGAATATTAAGGAGAATATTTCTGCAAAGCAAGCTGGAAAAATGAAGGGGAGCCTTTTCTCAAGTACAGAGAAATATTTTATTCAAAGCATATAGAAATAATTTTCCACTTCAAAAGCCAATATGTTTCCTAATGTAAACATTTTCTTCTGTACCCAAACATTAGGAAAAAGGTGGCTGTGTCCCACTTACCACTTAAAGGAAAATGGCTCAGGAACTCCTTAGTCTCAGCCATTCCTTCCAGTGACTTACAAGTTTGTTATCTACTGCTGCTGCAAAGTGGCACTGATAAGAACAGGGAGGCAACGGACCCTCAGGAGAGAGATGCATTTGTCTGTCCAAAGCACAGAACAGAAGTGGGAATCAGCCACAAGAAGCTCCAGCTTCTCTCAGCCCCGGTCACAGGGCTGCCTCCAGGGGCCTGAACACCCAACCTCACAGCATCTTCAAGCTGCTAGCAACACTTTCACATTGAAACTAATTTACTGGCTTGCAAGCCAGAGTTCAGCACCATAAACATTTCCTAGAGCGTTCAGCATCCAAATCTCCTTCCTGCTTAATTCCTGATATATATGTGTGTATGTGCATATATAACGTATATTTATATATAAAACCTCTAACATGCACTTTCAAAAGCTCCCATATCACCTATTTACTCCATTTGCAGAAGCATTATGATCTCTCAAGCAAACAGTTAATTACTTAATAGTTAATTAAATACTCACTGGATTGAATAAGTGTGTAATTAAAGGGCTATTAAAATGTGCATTATAGATATGACAACTGCGATGGCCCTCATGAGTTTGGAGTGCTCTGCCATTACAGTATCCCCAGAGAGACCTATCAACGCTGCATTTGCTCCAAAAGATGCTGCTGCTCTTCATCCTTGAACTATTTGCGCTTGCTTGCCCATATCAAGAGGGTTAAGTGAAGGGTCCCCACTGCCATCATCCCATGGCTAAAAGATGAAGCTTAATATTGCCTCAAAGAAAAAACATACATTACCTTGGGATAGCGTGTACCCCAGTTATGAAATGATACTTTGTAACCCACCCTAGGTAATGCAATACCTTTAGCTTAGAACATCTACTGCATATAGCAATGCATTAACTGTATAAAATTCACCTGAAGTAACGACAGGTTTGTCAGGTTTGCCTCATCTGAACCAGCACTGCTGAAATATCTTTTCAGAACTCTCAGAAATAAAAAATAATATAAAAATAATATGTTCCTCCACAGTGGGCTTCTCAAACTCAGATAAGAGGGGCAAACCAAATGAGATACACAAATTAACTATTTTTTACGTGTCAGTCCTAGATTGACATGACTTCATAAATGGGGGCCCAAGCCTGTATAGTAGAAATATCGAGAAAAGTAAAAGTTGATCCAGAGTTAGTAACGTAAGGAGGAATGTGGAAAAGCAGAACTTCTCCCTTGACTCCAAAACACATAGGGAATATCACCTTCCTTTTCTTTAGTTGATGAAGCTGAACTCTCTCGGCTCCCCCCTCTCCTTGAATGCTGCAATGTAAGCTCCCTCAGTTTATTAACTGCTTGGACTATATTCTTCCCTAAGCAGAAGGGATGCTGGCTTGGCAGAGTTACAAGGAAAAAAGGCTTCTCTGTAATAGAGAGCTGGCAGTACTTAGTGCAGAGAACAGAATGACTCACAGTGAGTCTTTCTCTAATGAAATCATTTAAATAAGTCTGTTTTCCCTTTTATTACACAGGAGAAAATCAATAATGGTTGATTGCCATCCCAATCCATTATGCTGTTTCTAGAATGAACCCACACATTTGAACTTGAAGTAAGGCACAGTTAAGAATACCAAATGTGTTAATAACAAAACAAAGTTTTATCGGTAAGTAAATATCAATAAATGGGCATTCCATCTCACAGTTACTTTATAATTAACACTAATGCTACTTCTTCAAGTAGTCTTAAAATGCAGACAAAAACCAGTTGCTAAAAAGGTAGATGTGGCAGTGTATAGATCAATAACATGTACTGATCACCTTTAAATAAAAATTCATAAGTATATTACTTGATTAACAGAATAACTGTTTCATTCACTTTTCCTGGCACGGATTTGTACAGGTTCTTGACCCTTCCCTAGTTTACCTTGATGTAATTTAATTATTTTGCCATTATAGATGGAAGTAAAGCACGACCATTTGAGACAGCATCTAAGGACAGGGATTCCCATAACATAGGTTTATATAGGTATGATGTTATTCCCTTCCCTTGTTTTTTTGTGCTTGTGTTCTGTAGAAGATACCATAGCTTACCACATGGTAAAATTGGTAAGTAGCAGTCTTAACAATATTCAAACAATTAACCTTTTTGACTTTTTTCCCTTTCAGAAATATCTGGATTGGCAAGTTCTGAAGGTAGGAGGGAACTAAAGGAGAAGAGTGAAACTTTCAGAAGTTTGCAGAAAGTTACTTTTAAATGCGAGTGATGTGTATGAAAGCTCCCTATGATGTTCTACTAGTAGGGCTAGAGACAGAAAGAGATTAAAATAGCCCCAGAACTTACAGAATCAACTGCACATGCACACTCAGCTGTAGTTTTTTCTCAAAACATATAAGTGAAAGTTATACACATAAATATAGAAAAGGAGGAGATGGCTTAATCCAATCACATGAGCAATTTTCTTAAAGAATGGTAGAAACAGAAATTTAATGATGGGGTGAGATTGCTCACCTAAGTAGGTGTCTCCTACAAGTGATAAAGTTGAATTTAATCTGAAAAGATTTTTTAGTATTCTGCTGCACTCCTTTCTGACTTTCTTCCAGAATGATATTCCTGAGGCATTACCATACATAATGTATAAATGATCTCCGCTTAGCATTACATTTATTGCAATATGAAGTATTTAAAAAGTTCATCATATGCTACCTCATAGTGACATACTGGGACAAATTTTAAAATACAGATCCCCTAGGTGACTGTAGAAGAAATTCTGTTGTGCATACAAATGAATGCTTAGAAGAAGCTGCCAAAGTAACCTAAATCTTTGCAAAAGCAGAGCAACTTTACTTTTATCCTACAGATAGGCTCAAATGGCAATGCTTGTATCTGCCCCCTTCATGTCATGGCATTTAAAATCCCATCCCAGAAAAAGGAGTTTGAAGGATATTTGAATCTAAACATTTTCTCAGGACAGTTTTGAATTTTAATATAATTTCCATCCAAATTCTCTGTGGAAAGTTTTCCAGCCTTCAGAGTGGGCTTACTTTCAAATGATCCTCAAGAATTCTGATACGGATATAAAACCAGAAAGATTATCTTTGATTTCAAGGCTTGGTTCAAACAAGAAATTTAAAGAACAATGCATGGGAGAGCAGTTATTTGATTTTTCCTTTTCCCAACAACAACAAAAAAAAAAGAATAGCGTATTAGAGTAAAGATAATAAAGCCTTGATAATAATAACCTCTAAAAGACAAATTATTTTCATAAATTTAGGAGAATGCGTATTGCTGAAGTTCTTCTCATTAACGTTATGGGTCACTACCAATACTGCCATACAAAAACATGTAAAAGAACCTATATTTGCAAACTGAATTTAAAAATGCAACATTTAAAACTAAAATATATGGCATATTTCTCATTGACAACTTGAGTATGGAACAAATTCTGTCTTGCTCCTTGCTTTGTAACCTTTGTGTATTTGTATAACTTGCTACACTTTTGAAAGAGATAATGTCCATAAGCTGGCCCTGCTACCAAGTGCATCATTGCTAAACTTGCTGATTTCCATGACGGGTATTTCAGATTTCCCTCACTGAAAAATGAGATCACAATTAGGAAAATTCATTAATTTTTGACAAAAGCTAATTTTAGTGGTTCTTCCCACTGAGTTCAGTCAGTTTGCCTGAGAAAAAATGAAAAAGTAATGAAAATTAATGTAATGGCTTCACAATTTGCCTCCAATGTAATAACCAATCTGCCCTAACTTGTCAACTAAATACTTCCTTTACATATTTTAAGTCATTCTTAAAATAAACTCTCTCCTTATGACATACACAACTTTAGCTTATATCACACGTGGAATAAGAGCATCCATTGATTTGTGTCACAAAAATGTACTTGTCTTTTAGAGATCTAGATGGAAAGTTATAATTTCAGGAATTGTCTGTGGAACGTAACTTTGCAAGACACCATTTTTGTGCTTTCTCTTTTATATTAGAAGTAATACATCAAGCACATACAGAGGGATTTTGAGCATCTGGCAGAGTTCTTTTGAAAAGGGATAACTTCATTTATTGGGAAAACTGATGAAACATCTCATGGGGTTGGAGAAAAGGAGGCTATGGGGTGACCTCATTGCTCTCTGCAGCTTCCAGAGGAGGAGAAGTGGAGAGGGAGGTGATGATCTCTTCTCCCTGGGATACAGTGATAGGATATGTGGGAATGGTTCAAAGCTGCACCAAGGAAGGTTTAGACCAGACATTAGGAAGCGTTTCTTTACCGGTGGTCAAACACTGGAACAGGCTTCCTTGAGAAGGTGGTTGATGCCCCAAGCCTGCCAGTGTTTAAGAGCATTTGGACAATGCCGTCAATAACATGCTTTAACTTTTGGTCAGCCCTAAATTGGTCAGGCAGTTGGACTAGATGATCATTGTAGGTCCCTTCCAACTGAAATAGTCTGTTCTGTCTTTCAGCCGATAAAAATCTTCAAGTCAAATGAGTGTTACGCTCTAGTAATTGACTATAGTACTTGAATTATCACACCTGAAAGATTATATGTAAATTTATAGTCATTTCAGCCAGCCTTAAACAATAAAGTTAAAAAAGGGGAGAAAGACAACTACTCAGGCATAGTTATTAAAAAGTTAGGATTAAACACCACTGGCAACCAAAACCTCTTTTTGACACAAGAATAGCTTGAAGATCCAGTTCAGCTATCTACATAAGCACACAGCAATCCCTAAAGGATTTCAGTGAAGTCAGTGAGCCTGTTAGGATGCATGGGCTTAAATTAAGCAAAAAGAGAAGAAACCTGTAATTGCTTTCACTTCATCCTTTTCTTAGAAACCCTGTATCTTGCCTGTCTGTGTCTGCTTTCTGCATTGCCAATGCAACACCACACCTGAAGTCCACCAGCTTTTCTAAGCCTTATATATGCCCATCACAAAAGACAGGAACATGCTCTCTCACTTTAATTCTGAGTGGCTACTGAAACTTTTTGGTCTCTCAATAAAAAAGCAAATCCATTTCATTGGACTAAATTTCCCAGCACAACACACTTTAAGAATATAACTGCCACTTACATTAATAAACCACCTGCATCTGACATTCTTTTCATCTACCCCAAATCAGTTTCTAATTTATTTTCATGTACAGTGAAAATTCAGGCACAGTGGGGCATGAACTTATTATGTGGAAACATGTTCAGATACCCTCACTCAGCACAATTCCCTTTGATGTAAGTGAAAGTTTTGACCAAGCGAGAAATAACAACAAAATTATTCACTGTTAAATCTTTAGGTTTAGATTTTAGATCCCAGATTAAAACAGGTGACAGAAACCACTCCATCTTTCCAAGAAATAGGCAGGTTAAGGAGATTTTTTGAACAAGATGCTTCCACTGGAACAGAAGAGACTGACTTGACTATAAAGTCTCTCTACCATCACAAATAATTACATCATGTAATCTCTTTCACAAACTGATCAAGCTCCTCCTAAAAACGAGTTAGGCTTTTTCCCCCCAACTAAAAGGTTATTCCAGAACCTCATTTGTCTGACAATTATAAAGCATGGCCTGATTTCCAGATGCAATATACTCTTGGAAAGTTTGTATATATTTATTCTTCAGCTTAAACAGTTGCTCTTGCTTAGTGTTGATGTTCCTGACATAGAGAGCAGTAATTTTGTCTTTCACTTCCATTTGCTACTCTAAACAAGCCAAGACTTTTAGTGTCCCCTTGTTAGATAGGATGAATGGAGGATGGAAAGCTGATTATTAGACAGACAGAAACCGGAGCTCTATCTTTAGTGCCCTGCTTGGCATACTGGAGAATTGTGTTGTACACTACTCTCCCATCTTGACAAAGGAGCCTCAGGTAGAAATCTCTCTACATCTGACAAGTTTCTGATTCAGAATGCCTCTTTCTTTCTTAACAGTATGCCACATATTGCCCATTATGTAATGCTGTACCAAACGGAAAAACCTCATCTTTCTAAAATTAAATTACCTTTATGCAATTGAATAAATATTTAATAATAAGGCTCAAAAATTATTGTGAAAAATTGGCATGGGCAGGCACTAATAACACAGACAGATTTTTATATATAAAAGGACATTTTTAAACTTAATGTTAAAAGAAGTCATTATTATGTAAGTTCTTCTATAAATTAATAAATACACAGAAAATGAGTTCCAGTATTTCCCAATAAGGATGTGATAGTGCAAGAGAAGAGAGGAGGTGATGTGAATACGTCGGCGCCAGCAAGACAAGAAGATTGGGGTTTGAGGAATAAAGAAAAGATGCTTGAAATAGAAGAATGCTTTGCCAGTCTGAACATAGGAGGTAGCCCAGAGAAGCAAATACAGATAAGCCTGTAAGAGCAAGGCATAGAAACAAGGCAAGAGTACAGTGGAAGCAGTAGAAGTCAGAAATAACAATGCAGGCAATGGTGTAATTTGCTTTAAAAGGGGCTTGGGGAGATTGACTTTTACCCAAAAAGTAAGATGGGGTAAATAAATCAACGTAGAAAATAACTGTAATTGGGTTTGAACACCTGCTGAGCTCTAAAATTAGCTTGCATTCACCACAGAATATTGCTGTTCACCACTAAACAAAAAGAAACATCACCTTATTAGGGAAGAACATATCCGACAAGATTAACTCATTTATTTTATCTGCCTGGCATGCTTTCTGAATCCATCACAGAAACCTACAATGGCCAGAGGGATATCAGTGGAGCCAGATTTTGCCCTTATTCCTAGTCTGCAAATCTGCTGATAAAAAGTTCTTCAGAAGGTACTGATTAATCCAAATTAGACTGTTTCCCAGGAACATACCTAATTTGACTGAACCTGGAAAAGGTCTTTGATGAACTGGAACAAAAAATATAAGAGGGTAAGTGAAAGGCAAGTCACAGAGAGGCCATTCACAATCACCTATAGTCCAGCAGTGGCAGAAGTCACTGGTTAGTGAGAACAGTCCAACATTTCCTAGCCAACAGCCCAATCCCCATTCTCAGAGACAGTCCTCTGGCTCTGAGGCCAGCCAGCACAGCAAAGCTTGCATCCACATGCATCCGTCCCTGGAAAGGTGATGGAACAACTCATTCTGGGTGTCCTCTCCAAGCAAGTAGATGAAAAGAAGATCATCAGGAGTACCCAGTACAGATTCACCAAGGGGAAATCATGCCTGACCAACCTGATAGCCTTCTATGATTGGCTAGGTAGACAAGGGGAGAGCGGTGGATGTTGTCTACCTTGACTTCAGCAAGGCTAGGCTTTTGATACTGTCTCCCATAACATCCTCATAGGGAAGCTCAAGAAGTGTGGGTTGGATGAGTGGACAGTAAGGTGGGTTGGGAACTGGCTGAACGACAGGGCTCAGAGGGTTCTGATCGGCAGGGCAGAGTCCAGATGGATGCCGGTAGCTAGTGGAGTTCCCCAGGGCTCGGTACTCGGCCCAGTCTTGTTCAACTTGTTCATCAGTGACCTGGACGAGGGGACAGAGCCCCCTCTACTCTGCCCTGGTGAGACCCCACCTGGAGTACTGTGTCCAGTTCTGGGCTCCCCAGTTCAAGAAAGATGAGGAACTCCTAGAAAGAGTCCAGAGGAGAGCAACTAGGATGATAAAGGGACTGGAGGATCTCCCCTACGAGGAAAGGCTGAGAGAGTTGGGCTTGTTCAGCCTGAAGAAGAGAAGACTGAGAGGGGACCTCATCAATACATACAAATATCTTAAGGGTGGAAGTCACAAGGATGGAGCCAGACTCTTTGCAGTGGTGTCCAGTGACAGGACAAGGGGCAACGGGTACAAACTGAGACATAAGAGGTTTCAGTTGTATATGAGGAAAAACTTCTTTACTCTGAGGGTGATGGAGCACTGGAACAGGGGGGTTGTGGAGTCTCCTCTGGAGATATTCAAAGCCCGCCTGGATGAAGTCCTGTGCAACATGCTCTAGAAGAACCTGCTTTAGCAGGGGGGTCGGATTAGATGATCTCCTGAGGTCCCTTCCAACCCTTGCAATTCTGTGATTCTGTGAAGCCTCTTACACTCTAGAAACGTACATCTGAACTGCCTGCTGGGAACAGTCCATTCTCCATGTTAACCTCCCTGCAATGACTGGGGCATGTGAAGGAAAATTTTAGTTGGCCCCAGAAGTCTGGAGAGTAACAGTAAGGAAAACTGCACACCAACAGTTAAGCCTATGCCCTGGCCCTGCTTGGTGTGTTATTACAGACAGAGCCCTGTGGTCCTCAGGAGTGTTGCGATCACCACATTACTCTTCTTTCTTGAAAACTCTGTCTTATAAATGTGTTTCAGTGTTTGTTGCAAAAAAAAAACCCAAAAAAGTCTTGTTGATTCAGGATTTTTTCCCCCCATTTCAAGCAGTTTCATAGCATCAGAAAATTGTTTCCCACTCAATTTTTATCCATCTAAATTTAGTCCCTGAACCTTTTCCTTAAAAGTATTCCAACTACATGACTGATGCGTGCATTTTCACCAAAAAGGCTGTTTACTTAAACAGTTACTGTAGCATTAGCCAATACAAGTTTCATTTTGTCCTATAAATTACTTTCTCTTCCCAGAGCTGCCTGCTTTCAGTAGTTTATTTACCCTGTATTAGTACTTCACCTTTTAAAGTAATTTGTAATAAAACTAGCGAAAATTCTTTTATCCATATTAAAAACTTGAGGCTTTTCAGGCTTGAGAAAAGAATGTTGACAGGGAGGTGATAGTTTTCACCTATTTGAAAGTTATGGCAGGAATGTGGGTAAGAAATCTGTTTTCCACAGGGGAAGGGAAAAAATGTAATGGGTTTATGGAGGAAAGAGCCTTTAGGTCAGAAAAACCTTGCAACTTAAGCTACATCTCCATTGCTACAGATTTTTTTTACAAAACTTATACAAACATCCTTTGGGAGGATATACTGGGTACAGATTAACCTGCCTGCAGGCAGGGAGGTAGACTAAGATGAGCTCTTGAGGGCACTTGCCACTTTCTGCTATGGTGAATTCTACTGTTTCAGGGGTGGTATTTATACCCATGCCAAGTTGAAGCAGATAGTGGCCATGCAGACCTATTAGTTTTTCATTACAATGAAGAGATAATGAAAATATCTCAGGGATCTTCTTTCTCCAGAACCAGTGCTGAACATCTTGCAAGATTCTTTTCTTTAGGGGCAGGAATGTACAACCACATTCACTTTTCTGCATATTCCTTTTTTAGGACATCCAGCTATGACAATTCCCCATGTTTTCAAGGATCCTGAGACCACAGGTGCTTATCACTTTCATCTCCTTTAGAAAAGCCTGCAACAGCATTACATACTCTCCTAATCCTCGTTAGGAAAAGTTACTTTAAATGCTAATAAGCACACTTAACCTCCAACTGTTGATTGGAGAACTTTTATTCTTTTTATTCTTTAAAGCAATAAACTGTAGTTATTTTAAAGTAAAATAAGCATCTGAATTACCTTTTTAAATTGTGTTGCTCCAACTGTAAACACTATCGCGTATAATATATTTTTCAAAGTAAACAGTGAAGATGATACAGTGTTATATACATATTGTTGTTACTATTAATAAGTCAAACACACTGAGTGCAATAGGAGACATGTACTGAACAATTTAATCTATCTGGGTTGCAATCCTTTTGTTTTAATTTTAATACAAAAATGTAGTGTCAGTTCATCCCCTGTGGTTGAGTAATTGGAGAATGGACAAGGAGACTTTCCACAGGAGCAAAACCAATGTGAGCTTGATGAAGTAACCTACATCTAAAATTACATCCCTGTAAACCACTTTTAGCACTGAAAAGCAAAACAGAACCAATGTGGATTGCTATGCAGAATGCACCTTTGGAAGTTATGCCATTTAGCTGTAACTCCAAGACACATTGTTTGGAAGCCAAACTCAAGTAGTAAACCACAGAACACACTTGGGTATAAATCAACAAGTTAACCAATGCACGTATCTGATGTAAAGACAAGAATGAACCTAGAATTCCCTTAGCAGAAAGGGTTTGGCTTGAAATTTCATTACAGAACAGATAAACAGGAAGTTTTTATTAGGAAAAGAAACAACCTGGAAATGCTTCCCTGAGGAAGACAGTCTGGCCTAACAGCCACCACATCCTATTGATCTCCAGGCACCTGCTTCTAAAAGTCAGTTCTTTGGGTGCTGAGCATGTCCAGTACAACACCATCATGCACTAAGGATAAGCAGTATTAGGGCCCATTTACTAGCTTTGCACAGGCCCTTCCTCCTTATGTAGCCCCAGGGAAGGATTTGCTTGCCAGATAAGGAATTAGCAAAAGACAACAAGGATGACAAAACATCACCTATCATTGCCTTCTTTTCATCACTAGTCAGTAAACTGAAAATCATATCCCCATTGACAGTAAAATTTTGACAACTGCAGTCAAGACTGATGAGGTGAATTAAATGCAAAGGTATGCTTTTGTACGCTTTGTTTCAAAGGCACCATTTCATTTTAAGCACCAGGAGCACAAGGGATTGCCAATTATTACTGCTCGAAGTACTCTGTCCTTCTGCATTAGACAATACTGAAAGGAGAGTTCTCCTTGCACATAGTTCTCACTACATACTTTAAAAGTTAGTAATCCCTACTGGCCAACATCTTTCAGTTCGCTGTCTCAGGAGATGTTATGTACTATAAAAGCATAATGGCTCGTGACAGAACCGCTCAGCATTGCTTCATGTCTCTCTCCCTGTAACAATTTGGCTCATGGTATTTCCCTGACCTGATGACATCCTGTTTGTAGCAGCTAAGCATCCCCAAAAGGAAATGACACTTTACACCTCATATGTTTTCACCAGTCACAGAAATATGAGCTGCAAAGGAAAATAATATGAATACCAAAGATTACATGGGACAGGTAGCCCACTGAAATGACAGGATCAGTCAGCATTACAGCATGGTCTTTGAGATCTGTTTCTGTCCATCAGTCCTGGCATTAGAGCTCCGTTTCTTCTCTTTTTGTAAAAATAAATGGTTTACCGTTTTTTCCCCTGATTAATCAAGTTCCACTGTGGATGTTATCTATGTTTCTGGAACAACCTCCGCTTTTTAAAATACCCTCGCTGCACACACATTCTGCGATTACCTGAGTATTTCACTACAAAATAGGAGAAAGGCTGCTAATGCTGAAGAGAAGACCGATATACAGGTCTACTGTGGGGAACCAACTCTCCCTGTAATTCAAGTGCAGCTGTTGAGAATAATACACAGATGATTATTTTTTATCTGGAACATGTTAAGTCTGAACTTTATCCCAATTTCATTCCAACAGCTATGGATTCATTTCTTGTCATTTGCTGTGCTCTTTGCAATTTCTGTCAGAAAAATGATGTATTTGAAATTGAATGCCTCATGTGTTTTGCAGATTATCATTATGAGCTGCGGTGCTTTGACCTTTTCAGTATGCTGTAATTTCATTTGCTGCCATGGCTATTTAGGTTCTCTTCTGTCTCAGGCTCTCTAAACTGCAGGCAACAGACAAGAATGGCCAACCAGTCAAACCAAAAAAAATTTTTAAATTAAATTTCAAAGTATAATAAAAAAAAAAAAACCACAATACTTCACAACAGGAACCCTGTGCTGGAATTTTGATGCTTCATCCTGGCATTGAAGTTGATGATGAACAACAGTGGCTGGTACCAGGTGAATCTACTCCTCTTGCAAAACTTGTAATGACAGTGGTATGTAATGTAATGACATTTCAGCTACAACACTAAGCCATTGTCATCATCTACTTTGAAATACTAAAATGGCATTAGGTTTCTGTCCATAGTATTGACTGAGTTTCTTTTTCAGAGCAGTGAAGGAGAGAGGCTCTGACATAAAATAAAAAAAAAAACCAAACACCAAACCAAAACAACCCACCAAAAGGCATGACTACTATCTAAATACATCTATTAATGAAAATTAAATAACTTGCAGATACAGGAGTATAGATCCATGCTTTGTGACTTGATCTTTAGGATGCTGTTATTTTTTAAACAGATCCCTTATTAAAAACAACATATTTGATATTTCTGGATTATCAGCTTTGCCCTTCCTCTTCATTGAATAAATAATTTTACCATTAAGTACATTAACTATGCCATTGGTCTTTGCCATTCTCTGTAAAGCTCATAACATTAACATAACCGTACAAGACAAGCACACAATTTATATTTGTTAAATGCATGAATATCTAATTCATTCTACAAATTGCAGCAGTTGCTCAATTATTATTTTAAAAAATAATTGTCCTTTCTATGTAAGACAAAAGGCCCAAAATGTAGCCTAAGAGAGCATGGCTCTCTAGAAACCAGCTGCTTCATTCAGTACATCAGCATTTAGAAATTTTAATATGAACAAAAGCAGTTCAATGCCTTCAGTTCCTATTTTACCTTTAAAGCAAGGCTCAATAAATCACTTCTCAAGGGAGTAAGGAAGGACCTCAGCTATGAATCACTGGAAAACATATTTATTAAAGAACGTTCACTCTTTCTATGGAACACATTTCAAATAAGTCATTACACCTTGTTTTCATTGTCTTGCATCATGTAATGTAAATGTAATCTGGTATGATTTTACAGCCCTTCTCTTTACTCTAAATGTACCGTCAGGGTATCTTAGTAGAGGACAAAGTAGACAAGTGTTTTGAAGACACTGCAGAAGATGGTAAAGAGCTGCCTTGAGGTAGAAAGTCAGTGGTCTCTAGATGCAAGCCAGAAGGGAGCAATAAGCAGAGTTAGAGAAAGGAGAAGGGGGACACTCCCAAAATCAACCAAGCTGGGATACTTATTTGTAAGCAGAAGATAAGAGAACCTGAAAAGAAAATGATGTGTTCAAAATCTTTTTATTCATCCCTACGTGTATCACAGTATTCTCTACATTTGCCGAACTACCATATCTTGCCACAGTCATATCACAGTCATCACTTCACGAAGTAGAAGAGGAAAATGTGGAGCATCTATTTAATTTTCAGCAGTGAAACAAGTGTTTGATATTCTGACAAGTACCTAGGTGATAGTAACTCTTCTGGGTTAACACAGTAAGATGACCACAGTTTGTTAGCCTGCCACATTTAGAGTTATTTCTCAGTAACTTTCTGTTTGCTTATTCAATAAAATGATTTGTTTCTGGTAGAGGTACTTTGGGAATTCTTGGAACAAATTGCAAATTTGTGTAAACTTGCCTTGCAGAAAAAGGGCTCTTGGAATTGTCCAATTCATATCTTAACAAGGTTGTGGTAAATAAATAAGGTGAAAGGAAAGCATGGGGGTTTTACATTTGGCAAACTGTTTTTCAGGTTTGTGCTTTTGTGGGGTTTGGGTTTGTTGGGGTTTTTTAAACATTTGTCTGAAACTTTTCAGAATATGTCAGGGCTTATAGCATTTTTCTGAAAATATGGCTTAGGTTTTGGTCCCTGCATGACTTACATTTTTCTGTGCTAATGCAGGCTGTCCCACAGGCAGATCATATGGTTGCCTACAGCACAGATGGGAAGAATATTCATTCCACTGAGGAAGAATGTGGTTTGGTTTTTTTATTTCAGAAAATTGGAAACCAAGGATTTTATGTAATCATACTGATATCACATAGTAAGATCACTGAAAGATTCTATTAATTTCATTTAATTAGTAATTCAAGGCAATACTTAGTGTTAGTTGAAACATCTTTTTATCATCTTTTTTTCAGTCAAGAAATTACACCTCAGTCATGTATCTCCTAAAACACCCCCGAGAGCAATCCTGAACATAAAGAAAAGTGGTGATGGGTGAACTGTCTTCGTGACTACTGCTATAATGAAGTATAGACATAGTGCTGGAAATTCAGCTCAATATATGCATTTTGTAGAAAGGAAAAAGATCTCACCCTTGCTAGTGAAAAAATTTATGTTACTGGAAAAAAATCTGCTTCATTGTTACCAAGGGTATAACAAACACAACTAACGCTTTCAGGTGTCATGCTTTTATATGAAGGAGGCAAGTGAGATGGCTGCAGATGAACATGACAAAAGCATTGTATGTATTTGTATCTGAATTTTAAATAAACATACATCTGCGCACGCAGGGGGAAGGAGAAGGAGAAAGAGGTCACAAGGACCAAAGAGAGAAAAGCCAGACAAAGGGAAGGTCTGACAGAAATGAGATGAACAACAAAGATTAAGAGAGTGATTGAAAATGAAAATTTCTTTATATTGCAGGAGGAGGAAGAAGAGATGGGGGAGATAGGAAAACATTGATGAAGGGGGGAAAATGGGACACTTCACAGAATATCTGTGAGGAAAACATAGGGGGAGAGTGAAAAAAAAACCTACCAGATTGAGAGCATGTACAGGTATGACAGGAAGAAAGAAGCAAAAAGGCAGAGTCCCTCAAAGATATAACTACTTAGCAAAAAAGCTTAATGAGGCATTAGAAAGAATGAGGCATGTAAAATGAAAGTAGAAAGAAGCTTAGAGAGGGAACAGCTAAAAGAACTGGCTCCCAGCTGCCCACTCAGGCTCTGACGTGCCCGTAGGCAGCTCTGCTGGCAAGTGGGGAGATCACACGAGGGATCCGATTGTAGCGACCCTCTTCATAGCACTGGTCAGCATGTTACCTGGGGCACAAAATGACTAAAACTAGTTGTAGTGCTAGTCCATTGTATTCATTGGCTAAAGCACTAATGTGAACCCTTCCTGGTTTATGCTGTTAACAGGTCAACGTCTCTGTATTCAAACTCATTTTTACTAATGAATGCAGAGCTAGGATTTTGGTTCTGTCAGGAGCCAACAAAACGTTTACCACAGACTGCAGTGGGGACAGAATACCAGTAAGGTGACAGTAAAATGAAGTGGTTTTACCTCTAGATGCAGTCCAGGGGGGAATGGGCATGATCTTCCCTTACCTAGAATTTCAGTGTGTTTCTCCTGTGACCCAAATATTTTTTGTAGCTCTCCTGAGACCAAAATATGTTTTCAAGAGTAGTCTAAATGCTATACTAGGACTTACGTAAATTATGTTTAAATTACAATAAATGCTACCTCATATTTTATACCTGCTGTGCTCTGTGCTGCTTAAGCATCTCTGCTGCCTGCATACACTGTTCACACCAAGTAACTTCAGGTTCTCTCATTTCTAATAATCAGATACTGCTTTGAAAGGGTCAGGCATAATGACTACCTCCCCCCCAGGAGCACTTCTGCAAGCGGTTCTGGTCCTTGCACCGAGATATTGATCTAACTAATCTAACTCTTAAAGATCTCCTCAAAGCAATATTAAAAACCTGAATACTAATTTCTTCACAAACACTAAGTGTCTTAGATGTAAATTGCCTCAACTGCAGTTGCAAGAGTTCAGCAGTTCTGGAAATCGGGTTCAGCTTCTTATTAGCTGATGAGTAACAGATTAATGTATTAACATGACAGAGCCAAGTTTTGCTGTTCTCAGTAAAATCAGAAGCAGATAACAAATCTTCCTAGGACACATTGCACTGTGCAGGCCACCAAGTACCCAAAGTCCAGTCACTGGTGCGACTGTAAGCGACACAGGAGCTGGACATAGATGTTAAGACCTGATGTATAAAACTGGTGAGAGGTTAGGGTGATCTGTAAATTCATTTGCTGAACTGGAAAACCAGATTAAAAACAAATAAACGAACTGCTTTCTGAGTTATCAATGAAAAGCCTTGAAAAATCTCTCTCTTGAGATGTACAGGAGACTGTGGGCTAGACATGTCTCCCAAGAACTACAACTGGCTTGATAAAACCCCAGACAGCTTTTCTTTGAAGCCATACAGACAAAGGAAATAAGCTATTTCTGTGGAGAAAAGTGGCTAAGAAAGAAAAGAAGGAACTTTCATTTGCCACACCAGTTTGAGTTCCCATGCTGTCTAGTGAAACAACAATTCAAGTTGCAAAGAGCAATATCTCAAGACTGCTTGGCTGATTTTCATCCAAAGTAATCTTGAGTGGAAAAGGAAGCATCAGTCAGTAAACAGACTGTGTATTTGCCAAGCTATGTGGAAAACAAACAGAAAAGTAACATTACATATTTTTAACTATATCACCTCAGAGAAGCAGTTACACATTTTGCACTGCCATTGGTAAAATGTGAGACTGGGAAGCATGGCACATTCCTGAAGAGACTAGTTACCACCAGAACAAAATAGCTAGGTTGTGAGGTGGTTGTAACACTTCAATGCATCCTGAAAGACTCTCCCTGCTGTATCAGAAGTTAAACTGTTCACAGGGGACTGAGACACTTTGGGATTCATATAGCAGTGTTCATGTCACTATTTCTGTAATTATTTAGCTATGTTATCTATGAGGATACAATTGCCAAAAATCTGTGCAACGCTGTGGCATTAGAAACACCAAAAAGTTAAGAAGTGAGAAACAACATCTTTTCTGTCTTCCTAAAAATCAGTGATGTACATTAGAGACCAAGTGCCCTTAACCAATGTCCCTGGCACAGGAAATTACAGTGATCCCTTCTCAGTGCAATACAGATATGGATGATAGCTAATAGGTCATCATTACAGAGGAAGGGGCAACATCTTTGGTTAACTGTAATTATCAGTTCCCTGTTTCCAAGGTGACAGAGGAAAGAGTTGGATTTAACTGTTCCTTCTCACACTTTCGCCTTTAAATAGTATATTATCTCTGAGGAGGTGGACTTCAGGTCTGAAGAATTGTAATATCTCTCTGTAGTGGTTATTATGCTTTCTTTTTCATAAGAAGATAATGACAAGCAGTGCATATAACACTGTTTTAAGGTCATGAAGAAAGTGCTCAGGACGCAGCATTTTGAGTAGAAATCAGTAATAGGTACACAGCTGTTGTAGAATAGGCTTACTGGGGCTCTGCCAATGAAACTGTTGGATTCGCTCCTGTCTGTGTGTCTGGATTTACTTCCCACAAAACACTACAAATGGCTGCAGATGCAGAGAGACTCAGCCTTAGAGCAGAGAGAAAGCGGTGCTGGTGGAGAGAAGGATAAGAGAATGACAAGTTCCTACAATCACCAAAATGTGTGAAGCTGCTGATGGGTTCTGATAGCACAAGTTAACTTTTACTGTCAAAAGACTTTTTACCCTTCTACTCAAGAAAAAAAAAAAAAAAAAAAAAAGAGGCCAAGCAAGATTTAACAGTCCAAATAAGCAAAAAAAACAGTTAAGAGATAGCAAGAGCTGGCACATCCAGTGCCTGTACTATGGAAGGATGTTTAAATCAGAGGTTTTCCTCAGCACACTGCTGAAGACATAGCAACACAGAAGGAAATGAAAACAAAACAAAAAAGCCTTTGACCTAGGGAACTCATAATACATCAATTTAAAGAGAAAAATATAATAATACTGAGCTTACAGGTGCAGTTAATGAACTTTCAAAATCTGTACTCCTTTGTTCTTGTTTGGAAGACCAGTTTAAAATAAGCCTCAAAAGCCTGACTTAGGTCCACTTTCCTAGGCAGAATTACTGTCCATTGGGGTTAACAAGTTTCTTGCAAACTTCTAAGTCCTCTTGCCTTTACATCTTGTATCCAAGTGCTGGTGTAACACTGTTACCAGTACAATTGTTCTTGTTTTGTTTTTAAAACAGGGCTGGAAAACAAAGTGTTTCTTATTTTGTAGGATTGAGAGTCACAAGCGGAAGCTGTTCAACTTTCAGCACACAGGTTTGCCTGTGCCCATCATGACCTAAAACACGCTAGTTATTCCATTCCTTGTCCCCTCTTGAGCAAAGGAACTACCAGTGGGAAAAAAAAGTTTGCAAAACATCAGCCAGAGCTAACAGAAGAAAGCATTACAATGGCCATTTCTATTAAGAAGGCAACAGTGAGTGCCCAAAGCTCAAATCTGTTTTCTATGTGAAAATTAAACAACTGAGTCACATCATTTTATCTCTACAGTTGCTACAGTTCTACTCATCCTTCTCAAGTTTGCTCCTGGCTTTACCTGAACCACCTCAGTCTCAGCAGCAGAACAGATCTGATTGTTTGAGGTTGAACTTGATGGGCCAGCAGTACATGGAAAATAAGTCCATAAGCACAGCTGATAAGGTCTTCCCCTAGACTCCTTGAGTGATATCCCTCAAAAGGCAGGAACCATTAATTCATGTCTCTGCACAGGGTTAGATTAGGACTGATCCTTTAAAAAGCACACAGGAAATTAGTTTGTAAATGGCTTAAATACAGGTTTCTCAAAATGTAGGTTTTGCATTCAGACTCTGCATCTCCTGAGAGGCTCTCAGAAGAAGTCCCTGTTTTTCTATGGTGTGCTGGGTCAGCCATCTGTTAAAGGAGAGACTGTTCCCTCCTGTGGAACTATGCCTTCACCCATCCTTTCAGACTGATATGATTGTCTAAGCTCACTAGCGCAACACTGAGCAAAATCCATTAAACATATCATCCAAAGAAAGCAGTCTTGTAAAACTGGAGAGCTCTGAATACTAACAGGAATAGTCACTGCCCTGCCTGGTACCATTTAGATGGTTTAGAGAGCTCTTTCCCAGTCTCAGGCTTTGAGAAATACCTCTCTTTCGAAGTGGGCAGTGTGAATCTCTGACACTCAGTCTGGGCCCTGCGCTGCACACACGTCTGCATCTCCACGGGTGCACGAGTCACATCCCTGGGTCTGAGTTCTGCCTGAACTCCCCCTTCTTGGTCATCAGCAACACAGTCACTGCAGTAGCTGAGATCAGCAAACTACTTGGACACAGCAAACAGCGGACAAGGGAAAACCAATGGACATCATCTACCTGGACTTCTGCAAAGTCTTTGACACGGTCCCCCACAACATCCTTCTCTCTAAATTGGAGAGCTATGGATTTGATGGGTGGACTGTTCAGTGGATAAGGAACTGGCTGGATGGTCACATCCAGAAGGTAGTGGTCAACGGCTCGATGTCCGGACGGAGACCGGTAATGAGTGGTGTCCCTCAGGGGTCCATACTGGGACCAGTGCTGTTTAATGTTTTCATCAATGACTTAGACAGTGAGATCGAGTGCACCCTCAGCAAGTTTGCAGATGACACCAAGCTGAGAGGTGCAGCTGACACACCAGAAGGACGGGATGTCATCCAGAGAGACCTGGACAGGCTGGAGAGGTGGGCCTGTGTGAACCTCATGAGGTTCAACAAGGCCAAGCGCAAGGTCCTGCACCTGGGTCGGGGTAACCCCCAGTACCAATACAGGCTGGGGGAAGAAAGGATCGAGAGTGAGCCGGCAATGTGCGCTGGCAGCCCAGAAGGCCAACCATACTCTGGGCTGCATCAGGAGAAGCATGGCCAGCAGGTTGAGGGAGGTGATTCTGCCCCTCTACTCTGCTCTGGTGAGACCTCACCTGGAGTACTGCGTCCAGCTCTGGAGCCCTCAGCACAAGAAGGACATGGAACTGTTGGAGCGGGTCCAGAGGAGGGCTACAAAAATGATCCGAGGGCTGGAGCACCTCTCCTATGAGGACAGGCTGAGGGAGTTGGGCTTGTTCAGCCTGGAGAAAAGGTGGCTGCGGGGAGACCTGATTACGGCCTTTCATTACCTAAAGGGGGCCTATAGGAAAGATGGGGAAAATCTTTTTAGTAGGGCCAGCTGTGTCAGGACAAGGGGTAATGGTTTTAAACTAAACCAGGGTAGGTTTAGACTGGATATAAGGAAGAAGTTCTTTACAATGAGGGTGGTAAAACACTGGAACAGGTTGCCCAGAGAGGTAGTGGAGGCCCCATCCCTGGAAACATTCAAGGCCAGGTTGGATGGGGCTCTGAGCAACCTGATCTAGTTAGTGGTGTCCCTGCTCACTGCAGGGGGGTTGGACTAGATGACCTCTAGGGGTCCCTTCCAACCCAAAACATTCTATGATACTTCTGAGATCTTTTCCGTGCTGTTGTGTCCTCTGTAGAAACACATTCATCTAAAATATTTGTAATCCAAGATAGTCCGATGGTTAGAGAGAGACTCCTTGAAAGGCTGCTGCTTTTCAGTGGTAGATTAGTACATTCTTCCTTGAGAAACTAGTTTGTGACTTCCCTGTACAGAACTTGGTGAATGTGAGTTTTCTTGACATATAATGAGCATTTCACTACTCTCATTATGTTGAATCAATGCGTGCAAACAGAATTTCAAGTAAGTTGAAATAAACTCTTTTGGTTGCCTCCATAAAAGTCCTATGAAAATATTCATAACCTTGTTACATATCAGCTTTACATCTGTCATCTCTTTTATTTTCTCTTTCTTTAATCATTTCATCTACTTTGCTGCCAGTCCATCTTTCTTTTGCATTCCTTATTCTTATTCTGCTTCCTTTCGTTGCACTTTTATTTTGATCTTATTGCCAGAGGGTAAGAACTGCTAGTGGTAGTGCAGAGAAACATTCAGGTTTTGGAAAACAGAGGGGAATGAAGAAACCCCTCAAATACATAATGACAGACTTGATTCATGTTCTGGAATATCAGAGACTTTGAATGAACAGTAACTGCATTGTTTTTAAAATTACAAAGAAATAAAACCATTTCCAGCCTTGAATCCTTTGTCACAGCTGAAAATATCCTGCCTTTCAAGCAAGGAATGTAACCATGCCAGTGCTATTTTTGCAGGTCTGACAATGAAGTTGTTAGATGGTAAAGGAAGATGCTGATCATATTATTCACAGAATTGTGATGTGTAAATACCATTTCTTTTCAAAAGTATATCAAAATAAATGTTAATTTGTGATAAAAGATCAATGAAATAATATAAAGCTGTCATACAGATTCAGTCTTTCATTCATATCATGTTGTGGACATAGGGTCATCATATCAAGTTCTGATACTCCATGAATTGGCAGGCCTGGCTGGATATGCATGTAACTTAATAAGCAGCTACTGTGAATAACATCTTATATAAAAAGAGCTACGATAGACTTTAAATACTAAAGACAAGAAAATCCAGCTTCTTTGTATTGAAATTTGGAAGGTGTTAAAATATTATGGAATTCATTCTTTTTCTATGGTGGCCTGATAATAGCACCAAGGAAGCACAATGGGATCAATTAAGCTTTGTTGGACTGCCTAGACTTTTTCAGGTTTGGGTTGCAAGGCTTGAGAACAGGTGGTAGAGACTTAGGGGATCCTTTTGTGTTCAACAGCAGAGCTTTTTATGTCCTTATCTTATGGACTTGCCAGCACCTTGTAAACTTCTTTTATTTTCATAAAAGCACAGAGGGAATGAATGCCATCTCTTATTTACTGCAAATACCTATTTTGCCATTAGGAAGAATAAACAGTATTACACTTCATAAATTCAAATCAGTCAACATCTATATTTGTTCTGATAAGAGTAACAGACACAGAACAAATGTTATCTCAACAATTATTTCTTAAATACAGTTGCAGCACTGTATATGATCCCAGGCACAGAAAGTAGGTCTACATGGCATAGTGCAGAAAAACAGGGAATATTAACCCCAGTGGAATACCTTGCTGATGTTGTCATTTTGCCTTCATTACCCAGGCCACCTCTTTTCCAAAGTATGTGACTAGCACTGTACAAAATGAAGCAGTCAAAATATAGAACTGGGCCAGAAATTCCTAACATTCAAATTTTGGACCCTATTTGTTTTTATTTTGGTTCATCCTTTTTGAAGAGGCATATGATTTTTTTTTTTTCTAAGTGCCATAAATACATCATGTGTACACGCTATACAGGTTAGCACCACAGTGTTTTAAACTGAGAATTATACTGAATATCAGTGTGCTCCAAAATACTCAAGTTGAGGATCTAATGTATTCATGTCACCAAACACAACTTTGACACCAACTGAACTTTAGTCCTAGGCTGAACCAGAAGATACCTAATAGGGCAGTAACCTTGTTAAGCACAAACACAATTCCTCTTATATCAATAGGAATTTCATTTCCCCTAATAATTGATAGATAATTGTTTATCAGTTTCTAAGTCTTATTCAATCTTATTTTTACACAGTTTCATTGAAATCCTGCAAGCTCATTACCTAGCTTTGCTCCCTTTAATTGTCACCTCTGTGATCCACTGTTAACTTTTTATCTTGTTTAAACACCCTGAAAGTTCACATTGCCCACTCTACCAAAAGCAAAAAACCAAAAATCTATAGAGAAAAGTAATGCATTGACACTAATGGAATCTATTAAATCCCTGAACATTATGAAACATACCACAGAATTAAAATGCCAGTAGAGCAAATAATGCTCCTCTTGCCAGTATCCTCAAGTACCCTCATTCTTGCAGTTATGAGGTAGTGATCCAGCTAGGTTTGAAGTAAATCTAACAACACAGAGATGCAAATATCTTTTGCTTCATTTCTGTTCCAAACTTGGTGTTACTTGAGTGGCAGAGTTGATGAAACTGAATTAAAATTAAGAACTACAGAAACATTAAAGACTTTTTCATTAATACAAAATTACTTCATTAATAACATCTGCTATTCTAAAAACAGCAGGGCTAAAGAACTCTCACTAGGTTGTATATGTATGCTGTTCCACGGTGATGAAACATTTTACCTCTCATTCACTCAAAGGAACTGGTATAATTTTTACTGTTGGGTTCCTGGAGAAGCAAGGAGTTTGTAGATGGCAATAAGGTACTTTTTCCTCATGCTATTTTTTTGTCTAATTAGGAAGAAAAACCCCTCAGTTCACCATATTTCCACTCAATTTGTACTTGTGCTCAAGTGAAATGCCTTTGTTGCAATATCATCTTGGTACAACACAGAGTCAAGAATATAAAATTTGAGTGAGACACTTAAGTCGAGTATTCCTGTTCATTTTCAATACCACAATTCAAATTCACAAGGTCAAATAAATCACTAATAAAAGACCAGTTCTCCTCACAGCAGTCTGTTAAAATCTTGGGTTTTTATTTGATTGAAGACCTTCAGCCAAAAACTAAATTGCATGCATTTTCAGACTTCTGATTTCAGACTTCTCTTTTCCCTCATACATACCCAAAGTCTAATTTTATCTTGCAAGTACAATTCTTTACATACTTCTCAGTTCTCACTTCCTTTAGGAAACTTATTCACTCACTAAGATTACAAGGAAAATTGCATTTTGAAACAAGGTAGTGTATTTCGCCAGGTAACAAACATTGCATAGAAAAAGAACCGTTGGGCACTAGGTTACTATAGAAACTGTTGGAAGCACTAAGTTTACCCATTTTTTGCACCCACCCATGCCCAAGTGGCCTTGTGGTATATAAAGGAAGAATAGCACCTGTATAGAACAAGAAACATCTCCAGCATCATTCACAGCTGATCCTGACCTTAGCTCATCACCAGTATAAAGTTCACGGGCATTTTCTGCGGGAGATCCCCATCCATTCCATTTGCTCAAGTTTGGCTGCCTTCAACAGCCAGCTTACACTCGATACATCCATAAACCAAATATTGTTTAAATTAAGTTTCTAACATTCAGAAATATATGTATTTTTCTTTTTTTTTTATTTTTGTTGATCATTCACCAGGTTCCAACTGCCCATAGCATGAATTATTCTGAGCTGTGGGTCATATTTTCCAAACACCAAAGCAAAACAAATTGTAGTTAGACTACTTCTAACTACTACTGATCATCACTTTTTATTGCAGACCTGTTCTGACCCTCATATATAAAGGACAATAACATTATAGAAGCAGTCACTGTAGTGGGCAATACATACTAACAGAATTACGTGTTTGATTTAGCATGACTAAGGGGAGCTATAGTTAAGATTGCTGCTGAAGCTAAATTATCCTTAAAATATAGTACCTGTGTAAAGCCTGTGCAGAATGGAACTGCCAAAGGAGCTTGTGTACACAGTGATGCTACAGGTGCCTATGCAATCTACGCATCATACAGGGAGAGCTCAAGAGCTGTCACACTGCAAGAGAGCTGCAGTGGCAGTACAGGAGTCTAGCTTGTGGATGGGACAGCATCAGCCCCAGATCTGAGCAGATTTTGTAAAAAAAGCTTCACCACATACTGTAGTTCAGTTCAAACTTTTGTGATTTTGTAGCCATGCAGTAAAGTTTCACTCCTCTGGAGAATACAAAGGACGTACAATCTCTCTGTTAGAGACTTCTGAACAGCAAGCGATCTGCATACTCTTTGGTTCTTTACTCCAGCCTTCTTAATTTTTAATATTAATTTATTTAGAGCATTTTTTAGTGTAATGACTCGCTAAGATGATATGGGATATTAAAGCATACATGGTATATAAATTGTATGGGTTATTGATAATGACTTTATAAAGGGTATGTGGACCATTTCATGAAATACTACAATTTACATTGTAATGGCTCAGTTGCAGCTTTGCAAACGTCACGGTGTTATTCAAGGGACACGGGGGACCACAGCTGAGAATGTCAGGCATTCAACTACTTCAGCCGCATTTAGTGGTATTATATCATCTCCCCAGTTCTCCTTTATGGTAGTTCTGCAGTTCACATTGTTCACAATAGACACTCATTTTAACCCCCCCATACTGTTTGCTTGCAGTAGTAAAGTCTGATAAAGTTAAACAACAGGGTGTTCTCCAAAATGTAAGAATTAAAAGATAGAGCTATATTTATAAGAAAAAAAAAAACATGATATTCTGTGGAATTGCTTGCTTTCTTGCCCATACTTTTGACCTATTTCTTCCCAAATCTGTAATGTCTCAGTGACAACAAAAAGACCAAGAGTATAGGTTCCAACCTCCAGGGGATTTTTTGTACTGGTATATTGAAATATTTCATTTAATCTAGTATTGGCCACATGATAATGCAATGAGGCAATTTTCAGAGGCATTAAACTAGTTTACAAATTAATTTTGAGGCCAGGTACCTATATTCATCCTTGTGTTTTGTAAATCCTTCACACCCAACTGTCTTGCTTACTTCTATACAATTATTTGTGGAGGAAGAATTTTCAGACCAAAGTGAACAGAATGTGATGATGTGATTTTTATTTTTTGAACTCACAGTAGTATAGTCATAAAGGACTCAAATGAGTCCATATTTTCTTTCCTGATTTCTTGTGGGGTTGTCTCCAAGATGTGCTATTAAGATAGGCTTAGTGTTGTCAATATACCCTTACAGTACGGGGAGGAAAAAATATTTTTTATAATTACATGAAATAGAAAATTAAATTAGGATACAAGAAGATTAAAAGAAGAACATTCAGAAGAGACTGATGAAACCCCTCATTAAGTAGTTTATGAGGAAAGCTTTCTGGGATACTTCTTCCCTCCCCTGCCCCAAAGCATATATAAGTTAATACAACTGCACCATATAGTAATATCTGAGAAGAAATCTCATCCCTTAAATAATTACTTCACCTTCTAGTACACAGACTACTATGTGTCTACTATAACAGAGATCAGTAGCCAGATGATGTGGAACGATGCACACAGTATCAGACACAGACTGAGAGACAGTCATTATAAGCACAAGAGTTCCTCTAATATCTAAGGAACGATATAAACATGATTTCTTGAAAAAAATGAAATTAGAACAGAGACAAAAAAACTGAAAAAAGAGCCTGTTTACTGTAGATAAAGCACACATTGTTTCATTTTTCAATTTACTTTCACTTCACATAATAAGCCCATTTTGTTTGTCAGGCAGATTCTTTGACATATTTTTCCTTTGATTTTGATTGACATGTACACAATTTGAGTTACAGACATGTTAATTAATTTAGTGACTGCATACTATGACTGAACAGTGTTTGTTAAATGGGAGAATAAAATTCAATCATGATTAAACATGTTTATACAAGTCAAGTTTGTTTCAAAAGCATGGGGCTTTTCTACTAAGAAATTGATTTGGGTGTATAAATGTACCATTATTCGAATAATTTTAAAAGTAACACAGCCAAAGAAAAATGCCATTTTCTACACCAGCAGAGCATGTAATAGTTTGTTGTTACAAGCAAAGTTTAACTTACACATAAGTTCACTGTAGTTCCTTGCAAACTTTATTCCAGGAGGAATGTATCACACTTCAGCATGACACAACATATTGGCATGTTATCTGTTTGTTGCTACCCATCTTTGACCATTATTTTAGAGGAGTAAAAGTTACTTTTTCTTTCCATGGGATGTTCCTTACTTTTAGAAGCCTGTGTTGTCTGTAAATACTGAACTGTATTCACCTGCCCACTTAAAACAGCCACTCAAAAAGTCCAAAATGTGCTTTGGTATGAGGTTCACAACATAGAGCTACTTCAAACAGTATCTTTAGAATTCACTTACCTTGTAAGAGTTGTGACCCAATTTCATTTCATTCATACAGGAGGGTAAAATGTATTGAATTGTGACTTATTTTATATCCCTGACACAGTAGATATCCTGTATTATTTAAATGACTACTGATGATTAAAAAGTATATTTGAATTGTACACTATATTGATATCCTGATGCCTACTGTCCCATCAACAAACATTTGTGTCAGTCAAAATCCTTGTGAAGACCCCTCTGAGAGCTAACAGCACATACATTTCCTAATACTAACTAGTATAAAACTGTAACTTCTGAGCCTCAATGAGCAATTAGAAGCTTTAGAGACCAATTGCACTTCTGATTAATATTTAAGTGAACTAGCTCTTCTAACAGGCAATATACCATGCCTTCTTCTTCATCAGAACACTGTTTGGAAATACACTCTTTGCAGTTCATCCATTCCTGAAAATGTGCTGGGAATAAAACAACAGTACAGAGCATGGTATGTAGCATCACGCGTGCATGCACTTTCAACATAGAAATAAATAATACCACTTAAGGTCCATTTCTATAAAGCCTTATACTTAGATCAACAGTTTCAGAGTTATTCTACAATTTAACTAGTTACAACTTCTATAAAAATTTATTTTAATCTCTTTCCATACCTGT
Organism: Egretta garzetta; assembly: GCF_000687185.1. Classification (NCBI taxonomy): domain Eukaryota; kingdom Metazoa; phylum Chordata; class Aves; order Pelecaniformes; family Ardeidae; genus Egretta; species Egretta garzetta. The sequence continues at coordinate 3,224,145 of NW_009258754.1, read as the reverse complement.
CATTCAAGAGCTGTTTTCTTCTTCCAGGCTTATACAGAAGTTGTGGACTTCCTCCAGGGCCTTGATCTTTTGAGAGGTTATTCCACCCATTCGGGTTCCTTCAGATGAATAAGCTGGAAAGGTATTCAAGAAGAAAAATATTATTTACAACTGGCATTGTCAGACATACCAGCAATGCCTGTGCCTCTAGAATGGGATTCCTGCTTTAACTGTCTAAAAGTTAGGATCAAAGACATTCATCTTGGCTACCTCTGCATTCAGTAGGCATCCACTTCTGGAGGATGACCAATCTACAAGACACGTACCCACAGATGTTGATACAACCCAAGTGTCCCTCACCACCAAGTACAGACAAATAGCTTAATTGTCAAAAAAAATAGGATTTTAATCTAAACTAGATGAAGCAGATCTCCTTGGTAACAGCAGCCAGAAAATGCTTCAGATTCTATCATTTGCAGTAAATTGTTGGTTTATGCATTAATTGTCATATTAAATGGACTCATTTAAATCATCAGTGGGATTAATGTAAAGCTTGCTGAAGCTGCCTAAACTCGCATCTGTTCTTTCATAATTAATATGGGCTACAAGCACAAACACAGTTACCATGGCTCAGTGAATGTGTGGCAGTATTTTAGACAACAGTAATACCAATTACCCTTAGCTGCCTTACCCACACCTGAAAGTGCACATCTGAAGCTAGGCAGAGTTCTAGTGCCTTCTACAAACAAACCAGGAAAGGCTAATTATGCCTGGCTGGTGATACATTTCATACCTCGATCCTTTCTCTAAGTGTACTTCTTGCCTATCAGGACTTTGCCGTGTTACTATGGCACTAACCAATATGCTTTCAAATTTCCTTATGATGGTTACACTTGGCATAGTGTCATTTGAAGCTGTTCCCTTGGGAGCTATAAACCGTAACGGAGCTGAGCACGCGCCAGGTGTCAGCAACCCAGGAAGCCACGTGCTGCTGCCAGAGCCTTGGGCACTGAGAGCACTGAATATTTTAATACAAAAATCTACAATCTGGGAGAGGCTGATAAAGTGCTTTTTAGTGGAAAGTATCACACTTAGAACAACTCAAGGAACAAGAAGAAAAGGAAGCATGATGGTGTTAATAAGACACTGCAAGAAATAAAAATTATCAGGAAAAGAAAGGAGACATATCCCAAAACTTTATGCAGATGTAACAAGCTTAGAGGAAAAATCTGGACAGACGAGGAAGAAAAAAAAATGGCAAATTAATTACAATAGATTATGTCTACTCCACTCAGCTGGTTAACCATTAAAATATGTACCACTAGCTGGCATATAGAAGCCACAAACATTTTTCATTCTATCTTCAGCATACCTTTTTTACTGAATAAACTGTCTTTCATTCGTTCAGCAGAGTATTGAATGAGGGCAGAGTGACTCATGTGCCCCAAAGTATCATATTCTGATGTATAAATGATAAATTTTAAGCACCTACTACACATTTAAGTTATTTATTTTTATAATACACAACTGACTTTAAATCATGGCAGTAATTTGCAGCCAGATAATGAACTTAATATAATATAGTTAATTAAATTGATATAATAAATACATAATTAAATATTATAATATTAAAATATATATTACCCAACAGTTTCCTAACAGATGCCACTGATTTATAATGAAGTTAGATGATTTATAAAGTATAAAACTGATTCAGTAATAGAAGATTCTGGAAACCAAGTTGGAAGAGCACAACTCCAATTCAGGCACCTTGCTTTCACTTCTCACATTTTTTCCAGCTAATGGAGCAAGAAACTACTGTCATTTCTCACATGTTATAGCAACAGCAAAACCTGAAAATGAACACCAACGCTGCAAGCAACTGATATATATCTGTACAATTATCAGTGCTACCTTACCACAGAGAAAACAAAAATCTTCCTCTCGCAGCTGTTCCTAGACCATCAAAGCTGCTCTCACTTTTCTTGCAGTCATCATAGTCTCCATTTTTCTGAAGAAATTTATATTCTAGACCCTTTCAATCTAAACAAAGCAGCTGTATCATAAACATCCCAGAAACAGATAATTTGTTGTATTTTGTTGAATCATTCCCCACCTTCCTTGTTCCTAAGCAGCTCCCTGCTCTAGTGCCTTCCCTCTGACGACCTCCAGGCTGGGGAGCTCTCCCCTCCCACCCATGCCACAGGTGTGCCTGGTTCCAGGGGTGTGCCCAGTGACACGGGTGCCCTCCTTGGGCAGCACTATTTGCTGTGCCTGCCCCAGGTGGGGAAGGGCAAGCTTTCCATCTGCAGCTCAGCTCAAGGAGAACATTAAAGAAATTTTGCAACGCAGTCTGGCAGCAGTTTAAAGCGAAATATGGGGACAGTTAAGCTAAATATTTTGTTTCATTTCTCAACAAAAAAAAACCTTACAAGCAACTGAGCAAATTAAGAACTTAAATTTTAGAAGCACACAGACATAGAAATTTCTAACCCTGTTGGAACTGATATGGGACTTTTAACACCTACAGGTAGGTGAAAGCAGCAAAACAAAGATGATGAATATTCACTTGGAGTTTGCAGCAAAGGCCTACATTTTTGCTAACCAAGGGGAAAAAAGTCAAAGTACTTCACATATCCCTCTGCTTCTGGCTTCTGAAGAAGACAGCTGAAGTGTAAGGCTGCTCATTAACACTGTATTTATAAGGGGAAAACCCACAGTACATCATACTTGCTGGAGGCAGAGGTATGGCTTTAATTGCTGAAAGCTGGTCATCAGTAACTGTGTTCTGTGCCCATGCCAAATCCTGAAGCTAAAGTTTCTGTTGTGCTATCTTGGATGGACATAATGCATCAGTCTTACTGCAAATACTTTACAATGGACAAAAGTACCAATGTAAACAGGCTCAGATGCATTAAAGCTGATAGGGTTCTGCAAAATTGCCTCACGCAGAGAATCACTTTTGCTACAGTTTTTCACAAGCAGCTTCTGTAACTTACTGAGATGCAAGCGCTCACAATGCAGTATGTTCACTTGCAAATCACTACTGGAAAATGGGGATATGGTTCTTAATTTTTTCTTCTGTTCAGATCAGAGTTTATTTCTTTCTGGTTTTACCTCCAGGAAGGAAACCTGGTTAGAAGCATGGCTTTTAATCTTTCCCAATAATTTTATCCTTTTACTGTCCTGATTCTTTTCACCCTTTGTTTTATTGTTACAGTTTCCTGACCGTATCAAACCAACTGGAAGAATGCCTCAAGGTATTTGAACTTTATACTGGTAGTTTCGAACACATAAAGGCATTTTGGGAAATGTTCCTGAAGCTCCTCTTTTTTAAGGTCTAAACCTTTTTGTCATCTTGAAGAATTCGTTACTTGCCCAGAAAGATATAAACCAATTATCTGCAGGGCTGGACATCATGACTCAAATAGGATCCGTATCAAGAACAAAGTGAAACAGGTCAGCAATATGAAGCTTGCCTAGTTGCACTCACATTAAAAAAGAGAGAGAGATTTATATGCTCAAGTACCTTTTGCAAAGGTACTTGACTTCTATGTACACATTAGCAAAGTCTCTAAAGACATTTAAATATTCATGAGAAAACTACAGAAGTAATACTTAAGTGAAAGAAGAAAAGTTGAATCAAGAAATAAAAAGTCAACCTGAAAGGGTTATAATACACAGAATCTTCTTTTAAATATGGACTTTACAACATAAGACACTATTTTAAATTATTGTATGGATCATATTTATGATCCAGACACTAGTGTCTGGCTACGGAGTAAACTGAGTAGAGCATGGACTTTGGAAAAAACCTTTATGTAATTGTCATGTCAGTTCCTGGGTAGACACTAAATGCCTAACCCATGAAAACACACATGCATTACAAAAGGAACAGAATACCGAAGGAAGAAGCACTTTTCTTTAGAGAGTCATGATTTCACTTGTTCAAAACAACATCTGTCTGGGATCTTTCATGTCCTGTTAGTTGCTAACTCTTCATCAAGACACTAAATCTAAGCAAGGTCAAAAGGCTTGCTTAGCAAGTACAAGAGAATAGGGGTGCTTGAGGTAGATTAGTCCTCAGCTAGACTGCTTTAACACTGTAAGAAAAAGGATAACAAATCTGAGCTAGGAAGAACTGGCTTTTAAAAATCTAAGGCCAGGGAAGACTATCTCACAATGGAATTTGGAGAATTAAATGCTAGTTGGGGTAAAAATTAAACTCTAGGTTCTGATGTGAACTTCACAGTCACATTTATCTCAAGGATGAAAAATGATGTTGCAGAAATTAGTATTAACATATATTTCTCCTCAAAGAAGCATAAGGCTTAACACCCAGTGTAATGAAATGGAAGGAGGAAGAGGGCATTTAATTCCTTTAACATCTCTTGAAAAATCTGATCTACAGAGTGGGAGTGCAGCTTGCAGCTTGGGAATTGTGCCAGGGCTGAGCAACACAGACTAGTTCAAGGAGGACCACCAATCTCTCTCTAAAGGTTGGAGGTTGCATTAAATCAAAACTAGAGGGACTAGCTCTGTCAGCTGTATTTCAAGGAGTGCATGACTCAAAAGTAATCTAAAGGTAGTCAGTAATCCATTATTTCTAGGAGAAAATAAGCAGTCATAAGCAACAGATCACTTTGTCAAAGTGACTTTAACAACATTCTTCTGACCAAAGAAGACATCTAGGTTTTAAAAAGCAATTTTAAAGAGGAAGTTTTCCCTAACCTGAGGTACCAGGATTGCAGTCTTAAAGCTTTAGAAATTTTTCTTCACAGCTATTATGGCTGGGTAAGCAACCAGAATCTTATCCTCACTGTTCAAGCTATAACAGTCACAGGGAAGGAAAGGTGAGGAATCGTTTTCTTAGGTAATTTGTATAAGACATTTATAGACCTCTCTTTCACAAGAGTTCTCGCAACAAACCAGGATTGTTTAGGGTAGTTAGGTATTGCAAGTACTTGTATGAAAACCATCCATTTACTTCTTAATAACTAGATGTGCACCAGGTGCCCACAAAGCTGCTCTATCACTCCCCTCCTCAGCTGGACAAGGGAGAGAAAATATAACAAAAAGCTCATGGGTCAAGGTAAGGACAGGGAGAGCTCACTCAGCAGTTACCATCATGGGCAAAACAGACTTGACTCGGGAAAATTAACTTATTACCAATAAAATCAGAGCAGGATAATGAGAAATAAAACCAAATCTTAAAATACCTTCCCCGCAACCCCTCCCTTCTTCCTGGGCTCAACTTCACTCCTGATTTTCTCTACCTCCTCCCCCTCCAGCAGCACAGGGGGACGGGGAATGAGGGCTGCAGTCAGTTCATCACATGTTGTCTCTGTCGCTCCTTCCTCCTCGAGGGGAGGACTCCTCACACTCTTCCTCTGCTCCAGCATGAGGTACCTCCCACAGCAGACAGTCCTCCGTGAACTTTTCCAATGTGGGTCCTTCCCACGGGCTGCAGTTCTTCACAAATTGCTCCAGCATGGGTCCTTTCCACAGGGTGCAGTCCCTCAGGAACAGACTGCTCCAGCATGGGTCTCCTGTGGGGTCACCAGCTCTGCCAGCTAACCTGCTCCAGCCTGGGCTCCTCTCTCCATGGGGCCACAGGTCCTGCCAGGAGCCTGCTCCAGCACCAGCTTCCCATGGGGTCACAGCCTCCTTTGGGCACCCCCCTGCTCTGGTGTGGGGTCCTCCCCGGGCTGCAGGTGGAGATCTGCTCCCCTGTGGGCCTCCATGGGCTGCAGGGGCACAGCCTGCCTTCACCAGGGGCTGCAGGGGAATCTGCTCCAGCGCCTGGAGCAACTCCTCCCTCCTCCTTCTGCACTAGCCTGGGTGCCTGCAGGGCTCCTGCTCTCACATATTCTGACTGCTCTCTCCAGCTGCAGTTTCTATTGTGCAGGGTTTTTTTCCCCCTTCTTAAATTTGTTATCCCAGAGGCACTGCCACCGTTGCTGATGGGCTTGGCCTTGGCCAGCGGTGGGTTCGTCTGGGAGCCAGCTGGCATTGGCTCCATTGGACATGGGGGAAGCTTCTAGCAGCTTCTCACAGAAGCCACCCCTGTTGCCCCCCCCACTACCAAAACCCTGCCATGCAAATCCAATACAGCAGATAAAGCAGAAAGCTGAATACAAAATAAATTGAAACCACTAAAATGGAAATAATGTGTGAGCTGACACAGGCAGGATGCAGGAACAACCACAAAACCACAGATGAAATGCAAAGAGTAAATTTATTTTTGTTACCTTGCCAACCAGGGGATTCCCAAAGCAGCACCCAGGCAGAGGCATACAAGCAGGGACACAGGAACCACAGAGCTTGGTCCATGCTAGAGGATCAACAAACCTGCTATTTTCACCTGCATATCAGGTATTCATGCAGGTGTAGTTTACCACTGTGCTTTGATCTTTCCTACAGCAGGGCAGGAATCTCAAGCATGTTTGATAAGGTGCCTCTGAGTCTATCACAGGCCTGTGTTGTCTAAACACAGATGTTCTGCTTGTCAAGCACACAGGACTAAACAATTATTAGTATGACAGATGTGTTTTTCAACACCCCAGCTGCAAGTCACTTGAGCGTGTTTACAATCCTCCTGGCCAATCGTCCATTATTTTCCCACAAATGGATTATTTGTCCCTAGTTCAGGTAACTGAACTCTAAAATGATAAATTTTGGCATTTGGAAGAATCATCACAAAGCACATATATTAAATTTGATTCCTGATCAACAATCCACTTTTAATATAACATCTGTCCACTTTTAGAGCCTTTGTGTCACTGAGCACTTGTAAATATGTCCAACAACGTGAACTGAAGACTTTGCATGAATAAATGATCCCATCTTCAATTGTGTTGCACAACATATCATGAAAGAAGGAAACAAGCCTTTTAAAAGTATATGACAATCTGAAAAATATTATCTCTAGTGACCATAATCTGTTGAAATACATCCATGACAAGCAAACATAAGGTCAGGTGTCAGGTCTAGATACCCAACCACATATACTTAAATCCATTTTTGAGAATCGAAACATACAGTCCTTGTTAAGAATTTGAAGCACATGGATAGTTCCTACTGACTTGGAAGAGAACTGAAGTCAACAGCATTCACACTGTAGCTTTCACATGCTTAAAGTTAAATGTTGTTAATTACATGGATGAAACAAATAGAAAAGACTGTCAATGCCTCCAAAAGCCAGACTATTCATTTTATTTATGGACATAAAACTGAAAATAGACTTTCATACAAAGAAGCATTGGTGTAGTAATCATGGTACTGCATAAAGAGTGTATTTTACTTTAATAACTCCTTCAGAATATGTCAACTGGATGTCAACCACTACAATTTTCACCACAATATAACACTTCTTAGGGTTTCTCATAGTACTGATCACACACAGTTCTAAAAACCTATCATTGACTGGCATAGAATAAAGTAACTGGGTATTCTGGTACAAATAAAAGTGGTTTGTGACCTTGCCTTCATTTAAAGAAAGTCAAAATAAACCACTGCTCATCTTTCATCAAATTCTTCTGCTTCTGTCACTAACAAATTCAACTCCCATTTTTCCCCATTTACTAATCTTTTCTAATCAAATTGAAAACAGGACCTTCAATTCATCAGGAAGAAAATGCACAAAGATGTTTCCAGATGTGCTGGATTCCTGCATCTAATGCAACAGTGAAATTCTGCTAAAGTACAGGGAGAAAAACATAAAACTACATTGATTGTAATACCTGGTTTGGCTAGAAGGAAAAACAATGAAGATGACTACTTGTGTAATTTTAAAAGAAACTGAGAGGAAATGAGGAACCCAGACAAAAAAGAGGAAACAAATTCTGTGAGCTATGTCAGAAAAATCAAGGGAATCCAAGTTATTCTGGCACAAATGAACATTAATTCTGGATTCTTTTAGAACCGATTATTGAGTGACTTAACCGAAATGCTTTTGAATTATTCAGTTCCACCACCCCCCCACCACCACCACCACACACACACACGCCTGCTCCAGAAACCCAGAAAGGTACAAATAACAGACAAAGCAAATGGCAATTCCTATATGATGAGCTCTGCAGTGCCTGAACCAAACATTTGAAAATTACTTAGTGCAGCTACCAATAATGGTACAGCTACTGCAGGATCAGTTTGAGAAAAGGCTACAAAACTCATCAAGTTGCAGTAAGTGCTTGACTACTATTTTTGTATTTGGAGGTCCTTGTTGATATGAATTTAATAACATGTGATAGCATCAATAGTTTTTTTTAAAAATGGTTCTATTATTGAACGTCTCAAAACTTGTCCCTCAAGTCTCCAGAAAGCTTTTATGTTTCAGAGACAGAAAAATCTTTAAGCAGTATTTCCACTAAGCACGTATTTGCCTGCATATGTGACTGACTGACCTGTTTGACAGATCAGTCTGCACTTAGAGGTGTCAAACTGCAGACAACAGCAGAAGGCATTGTGGTCCTGTTAACAGCTGCCAACTTCAGAGTTTATAATTGGTTACCATCTGGGATATATTTTTTAAAAGCTACAGGTCAGTAATTTCACTTTGTGAATTTTTAAGAGGTGATTGAGCAAGCAAGAGGAGGGGTAGACTATACAGCCACAGAAGGAGGTAACAGAAAACAAAACAAAGATATACAGAGAAACTAATCAAAACAGAATGACACAGACAGTGAAATATAAAATAAAAACATAATGAATAAGTGATCAAAATGTTAGTCACTTGAGATTGGAGCTATGGGGATTAAAGTGGGGATCTTCAAGAAGAAAAAAAAGAGTGATTATCATAAAATATTGCTATGTCTGGCAAAGATAATTGAAGCTACAAATGTAACTCTAAATAAGAATAAATTGAAAATGAAAAAAACCACCCTAGACCAGAGATACAGAACAAATGAAACAGAAAAAGGAATTGCAAAAGAAACTGTGCAAATGAGGAAAGTAATAATGATAAATGGCAAGGCAAAAAGACAGAAAACTCCCTGAGGAAACAGCTCAAGGGAGCAAGCTGTTCAGTTATAAGGAAAGCCAAAAGTGATCTTGCAAAAGTTTAAAAAAAACTAAGGAGAAGGTGAAGGTAGATAAGCTATTCTGTAGAGCATTTTCCATACCTCTCCTTCATTGTTAATTTAGTCAGAGACAGGGAAAAAAAAAAAGTGAATTGCATTACATCGTGTTTGGAATGTGATATGATTAGACAGTGTGAAACCACAAGATGAAGCCATTAAAAACACATAAATCAAGGAAAAATATATATTGCATTTGACAATCAGAGCCTGTGGAGCCAAACTCTGGGCTTGTGACCATGGTACAATCTTTTGTGATCTTCATCCGTCTGATACCTGAAGACAAGGTCTTCCCAGCGCTTCTGTGATACACACCCTTCTCATACAAAAGCTGTAAACTGCATTTCAAGCAAAAAGCATCTGGTTGATAACATAGACCATTATGCTACAAACTGATATCACTCATGTGAATTTGAGGAGCTAGCGGAGACTGAAGATAAGCTTATTGCAAGAAACTAAGATGATTTGGGAAAGAGCTATGCACACTTGGGTACAATGGCAGCTGAAGTCAGTGTCTTCAAATGCAGATAACCAAAGGGTATGCTGTTTTGTTTTTTTTAAATTCTACATTTTTGATAAGGTTGCTTTCAAAGATCAAAATATTTCTCCTTCAGTCCTGTCTTGAAATTTAGACTATAGTGTCATCAGATAAAGTAGTTTTAAAATTGGATAGCAGAAATAAAGAATTTTTCATTCTCTGACATCCTGAAGTAACACACTACTTGTTTTCATTGCTGCCATTTGGCATCTGGCCCTTTCATTTTATAATGAAATCATTCAGAATAGTTTTGTTCTCTTTCAAATGTTTAACTTACATTTTTGTCATCTTGGCAGATTTAACAGTCTTTAAGCTCACCCTTTAAAAAGAAACGTTAACAGAAAACTAGTCCTGTAACTAGCAGAACTAAGTCTGCTGTCTTTAACATACATAAAGCACTAAATGGAGAAAGTGGGCTAAGGTGTAGCGGCAAATAACCCATTACTGGGGGAAAAGTATAGGAAACAAAGTAAATTTTCCTTAGCTAAATTAGCCCTTTCTACTTCCAAAGCTCATCAAAATAAAAATGTTTAAAAATACTATGATTTTATGACATGTAGATTGTATGGTGTTTGGTAACTACAAAAAGGGCTGCCTAACCTTTCTGAAGCTCATTTGTATGCCAGTTTCCAGTTTCCTCCAAACTTGACCACAAAAAAAAAAACCCAACAAACTTTTTGTTTGGTTTACACTTGCTTAATAATTTTATCAGGTGCTCCTTAGCTCTAGAATAATTAGGAACAGTGAGTATTCATTCTCCATTCACCTGCTCCAATCCTTCATAATTTTACAGAACTCTATGACGAATACAAAAGCTTATCTATAAGGGTCTCACGATCCTCAGTCATACAGATAAGTCAATGCCATGATCATGCACATCAAACATTTTACAAAGAGAAGCCCCATGAATATACAGTCACATTAGAATCACTTTTCTTTGTCTATTATCACTTACTAAAATTCAAAATTGACCCTGCTCTGAGAGGGGTTGGACCAAATAACCTTAAAATATCCTTCCATCTTAAATTATTCTATTAACATTTTGCCCCCAATTCTGGGTGTTAAGATAAATCAGCGATAGAAATATCAAAGACCTCTTTTTGGAAATCCTACCACTATCAATGTCTAGTTACAATTCCCTTTTTCTAACAAAGTGTGAGCTCTCACTGAAGTATTTCCAGCAGTTAAGGCATGAATACATGTTGAGTTATGAATATATAGTATTGTTTCTGTAGAATTTTTTATGTTGAAAGGATATATAACCATGCTATCGCTTTCCCTGCACTTACAGAACTGACTGTCTATTACTTCCGTCTATCCAACTGCACTTATGGTATCTGTAAAACTTATTTATCTTTGAGGCTTTGACCCCTTCTCAGAGTGAAACTTTCCATTGGGTTGAAAACCTCTTGAAGGGGACAGAGATGAACCATATGACTCCTGTACAAGCAGAATGAGAAAAGTAATGTTAGCCAGAACTAAAACCAGGAAAGGAATTCTGACTGTGACTGGAGACACATTCAAAGTACCAGGTTTGTAAGAGTAACGTGAAATCATACAGTACTGCATATTTGGTCTCTCTGAGTGTTTAGATAAATCGTTGTGATAAGTATCCTTTTTATGTTTAAAAGAATTCTGGAAAGCAAATTTGAGTAGTCCTTAAAGGTTATGAAAGCAGTCAATATTCCATTTAAGTTTTTTTCTTCAGCTTTGTCCAAAATGTGAAGAAATATAGGAAAACTATTCTATTTATAGAAAACAGGATTTCCCCCCAATTTAGTGAATGTGAAACAAATGAGAAGAAAGAATTTGGTAGTCCTTGAATATGAATACATATTAAACGGTATAATATCACTGCTTTATTAAGCAAAGCCTAAGATAAATGCATAATTACTTTTGATGAAGTATTCTTTAAGTCACATTTGAATACTGTGAATAACAGAGTGAAGATTGTATAAACAGATTACAGGACACTGCTGTATCTTCCAATTTTTGTCCTGTGCTATCCTATTTTGCTTCATATTAACATTTATGACCATGCTGTATCGGGTTTCTTCTTAGAATTGAGCTGTCAGTGCTCACTATCACTAAGGGTAGCTTAGAGTTCTTAGAGGTCAAATCCAGTTCTGCTCTGGCTGTGTTGGCCACACAATTACTCCAGTGTTACAGGATCTGGAGGAAAAAACAAGGCGGTACTGAAGGAAGAAGGGCAGCAGACCTGTTAGCCCTTTCCTCTTGTTAAATCCATGACTCACAGAGGTACTGGGTAGGCCAGGAGACTCATCTAAACTCCTTATATCTGACTGATAGGGATTTTATTGTGTCTCTATTGACCTGTAAAATTCCTGTTTTCCATATCTGAGAACAAACACTTTAATGTGTATGAGCTTACTGGATTTTTATTTGATAAAAATAAATAATTTTTCAGAACTTTTCAGAAACGTGGAGAAAGAAAATGTGTTGAAATTTTTATTTTAGTTTTTTCCTGAGGTATCAAATCAATTTTCTGGTTTGGGCCTTTCAATTAAACCTAATGAGCATCACCATCAAGCTAAACAACACTCAGTGCTAATTGTCTTGAGCACTGAAGGATCATGGAAGAACCACCTTCATGGAGCTTTTGCAGTCTTGAGAACTTACCTCTTCTTTTCCATCTGTGAAGTGAAGCAAATATTCCCATGGCAAGACTATGAGGAAAACATTCCATAAACATGTAGCCACTTCACAGCCATTCAGCAAGCTATTGCTGAAAGAGCCAGCCCCATATTAGCAAGCCAGCTGTCCACAGATCGAACAGGAAGAACCTGTGTACACCCAACATACCATGGCCTTCAGAAAGCTCAGTTGAGCAAAAGGAAATCAAATTGGTTTTGTGTTGAGGTAAAGAACTATGATAGACTCCCAAGATTAGCAGTTTACAAATGTTTATGACCTTCCACAGTATGGGGGATATTGCACATTTCATGACAAACCCATCACTTTAGAGGAACAAATCAATATACAAATGCAATAGCAATAAAAATGATAAACCCATTCCACATAGTCAATTTGATATATAGCTAACGAAAAACAGTTCCAAGCAACTTATAAACTAGTGAAATTACACTGAATTGACCCTACCATAATTGAGATGAGGATATAGCCTGCTTAGCATTAAAGACAGTTCTAAAGCATAGGCTATATGCAGATCTTACACTGAACCAATCACATCAAGTCAGAACTGCATATCAGTGGAAAACATGGAAACAAAGCCAGAACAAAACATAATGGAGGGTGAAAAGGTATGGACTAATCATGCAAATATGGCACTTCCAGGTCCAACAAGGTGTCTTCTGTAAATCAAGTGAAAAGTCTTAAAATCAAAAAATCTTGAACCAGAAGTCATTATAAAAGGTTTCAAACCAGCACTAACATACTTCAGCTTTTCAAGCAAGTAATAACTACAGCAGCGGCATTTTGCATTAATTGAAATATTTTCACTGATGTCTTTGGCACATCAGATAGGAGAAAACTGCATTATTCAAGCACAAAAGTAATAAAACTATAAATCTCAATATATCTTAAAGGCACAGAGGCAATCCCTCAGCAATTAAGAATAAGGTTTAAACGGCTTTCAGTTACATAAGGAAGTTATTGCACATTTTATTAGGAAGATGGCAGAGATTTGTAAAAAACAATTTCAGAAAGAATGTGCAAGAGGTGGGAACAGGGCCACAAATTGGAATGGCTACTATACAAAAAAAAGATTAAATTCTTAAACTTCATTTGGTGAAATCAGGTTTGGAATCTCAATCTTTTGTCATTAGACAGCAATGAGCATAAACTTTAACCCAATGTTCATTATTACATAGAGAAGAAAAGAAATTACAGGAAAGGAAATAACTCACAGTTAACCATTTCATTGAACGTAGATCTGCAAACTGTACACAGCTCCTGAGCTAGACATTGAATTTTGGGTCCTGTCTCTGATATTGCTCTCTATTCTTGATCCAATGCAGGCAGAACATGATCATAAAAATGGATGTGGGCCTGCAATAGCACTTTGCATTCTGGGAACAATTCTCTTCCAGTCGTTACCACCAGCATTGGTAAACTATGCTGTCAAATTTATTCCTATCTCGACCTGTGCAGGGATGTAGTGATGGCTTTGCCACTTTGCCCTCTCTTCCCATGGAAAAGGGCAACTCAAAGAAACCTTAGGAGTTGACCATTCCTTTCACAAATATGCTTGGCTCTCAAAATGATTCAACAAGTGTCTTGTGCTAATAACTGTAAGTCACTCATTGCTTTTAAATTGTTCACTCACAGCATTATGTAGCTATCCTCTGTAACTTAACACATACAACAAGAAAATACATCTCTTCGAATGACCTTATCTTATTGACATGGAACCACTTTTTTATTCTTGATATATACACCTCTAAGTTAACTTTTTAGTGTATTTCTATGAACACAATTTTGACTAAATAAATTTTAATTAAAAACAAAAAATAAACATTCATTCAAACCCTAAACTTGATGCTATTTCTCATTAATTCAAACGCATTATTTCAGTCTGAGTGACCCAATTCTTCCTATCATTGAGCAATATATACTAACAAATTAAAAATTACATACAAAAGAAGAGTTAAAAAAGGTACACTATTAGGGGCTAAAAGCATACAGAGGGACTGTGACTCTCTTGGACACTCTGTCCCAACTTCTATCTCTCAGTTCAGGATGTGCACCATTTTATAAAGAAGATCATAAAATGCCCAAGTCTGAAAGTCCAAACTTTAAAGGCGTAAAGGAGAAAAGAGATTCCAAAGTGTAGAAGAAAGTTCATCATAGAAGATTGTATCCAGCTGATGACTCAGCTCTTGAGTAACTGATAATAACACATAGCATGACAAAACTACTTGCATATCTGTGACAGCTGGAACACTCAAGGAAGAGAAAATTCATAAATACTGTCTCATCAACTGCTTGAGATGATTACGTAAAGGAGCCAAAATTAAAGAGTATAACTGATTTCAATTTGTTTTCTTATAAATGAAACAGAAAAACAATTTAGCCCACTGTCATGATGAACTACATTAATCTTTCTGGAGGTCAGCAGTCTTTGAATCTATAATTAGGACAAGCTGAAGCAGTCATGAATGGGTAAAAATCATCACCCCCAAAACTGTTTCTTCCTAAATTTCTACAGGAGAACTCAAATGTGAATGAAATACCATCTCAGACAGAAAAAGGAATGCCTAAATGAGAGTTATCACTGACATCTGCAAAAAACAAATTCATATTGGAAGTCAGATAGGAGAATTGCAGATCACTTCCACATTTTTCATGCACAGAGCTGGGAGGGAGAGGACAGCTACGTACAAAAGTAAGATACTGGTTTCTGAGGAAGGTAAGAGGTAACTAGACCTACAGAATCTTGTTACTGAGGATCACCTTACAGATGGACAGAATGAAAACATCCTTGCTCTGTCTCAAAGTAGCACCATCTACTGACAGCTGGTGATAAACTATACTGTCAAGCAGTGTTACTGCCACGTCTCCATTGAAGCAGAGTCATGCAATCTGTTGCAAATACTGTAAGAACTTGTCAGAAAGGTTAACATAAGCATTCAATTTTTTAACTTCAAAAAAGGTTTTAAAGATTGAAGAAAAGGTGACCATATTTACCATTTTCTCTACTTAAAATGGAGAACTATGGGACCCACATGGCAGAGGAGCTGCACGGCTTGTTGGCAGGTGATAGATGGTATCTAGTTATTAGAGCAGGTTTAAGGCTAGCTGTAGAGTTTATTGAATACCAGTCAAGAAAATAAATTATTCAGTAAAGTATAGAAAAAGTCATCAATCATTTATATGATTAATATTTTTGCAGATATTTAGCCAGCTGTACTGAATATGGTGTCATTCAGCTGTAGGTCAGTAGTATGAGGCTGAACCAGGCTGCCAGTGTCAGAAAGTGATTAATGCTTCATAAGCATATGAAGGCCTTTGTCTAGTTCTGATAGGAATGAAGCAGAAAAGGTTTTAGCACAATTCTGAATGTAATATAGTAAGTGAGTGTACCCTCAGTAAGTTTGCAGATGACACCAAACTGGGTGGGAGTGTCGATCTGCTCAAGGGGAGGAGGGCTCTGCAAAGGGACCTGGACAGTCTGGACCCATGGGCCAAGGCCAACTGTATGAGGTTCAACAAGGCCAAGTGCCAGGTCCTGCACTTTGGTCACAACAACCCCATGCAATGCTACAGGCTTGGCAAAGAGTGGCTGGAAAGCTGCCGGGCAGAAAAAGACCTGGGGATACTGGTTGACAGCCGGCTGAATATGAGCCAGCAGTATGTCCAGGTGGCCAAGAAGGCCAATGGCATCCTGGCTCGTATCAGGAATAGTGTGGCCAGCAGGAAGTACGGAAGTGATCGTGCCCCTGTACTCGATGCTGGTGAGGCCGCACCTTGAATACTGTGTTCAGTTTTGGGCCCCTCACTAGTAGAAAGACGTTGAGTTGCTGGAACATGTCCAGAGGAGATCCCCAAGGCTGGTGAGGGACCTGGAGCACAAGTCTTATGAGGAGCAGCTGAGGAAACTGGGGTTGTTCAGCCTGGAGAAGAGGAGACTGAGGGGAGACCTTATCGCCCTCTACAACTACCTGAAACAAGGCTGTAGCGAGGTGGGGGTCTGCCTCTTCTCCCTGGTAATGGGTGGTAGGACGAGGGGAAATGATCTGAAGTTGCACCAGGGCAGGTTTAGGTTAGACATTAGGAAAAATTTCTTCACAGAAAGGGTTGTCAGGTACTGGAGTGGGCTGCCCGGGGAGGTGGTCAAGTCCCCATCCCCAGAGGTGTTTAAAAGAAGGGTAGATGAGGTGCTTAGGGACATGGTTTAGTGGTGGGATGGCAGGGTTAGGGTAATAGTTGGACTTGATCTTAAAGGTCTTTTCCAACCTAAACAATTCTATGATTCTAAATACAAGCTTAGAGGCCAAAGGCACTGTATTTCAGATTTTTCTACACAAAGGAAGAATAAGCACCTACATCACTTGTTTGGGTAAACGCTCTATGCACTTTACTACTGTCCTGGTTTTGAGTTAATTTTCTTCCTAGTAGCTGGCATAGTGTTGTCTTTTGGATTTAGGATGAGAGTAATATTTGTAACACTGATGGTTTGAGATGTTGCTAAGCAGGGCTTAGACTGGTCAAGTCCTTTTCAGCTTCCCGTGTTCTGCCAGGTGCACAAGAAGCTAGGAGGGGGCACAGCCAGGACAGCTGACCCCAACTGCCCAAAGGGGTATTCCATACCATATGACATCACGCTCGCTATATAAACTGGGGGCAGTTGGCCAGGGGGGCAACAACTGATGCTCAGGGACGGGACAGGCATCAGTTGGCAGGTGATGAGCAATTGCACTGTGCATCACTTGGTTTGTATATTCTGTAGATTCTTTTACCATTATTATTATTATTATTGTCATTATTATTCTTTTCCTCTGCTGCTTCATTAAACTGTCTTTGTCTCAACCCATGCATTTTACTTTTTTCTGATTCTCTCCCCCATCTCGCTGAGGGGTAGGGGGAGCAAGCAGCTGCGTGGTGTTCAGCTGCTTCTCAGGTTAGACCTCAACACAGCAGAGCTTTATTTTAAAGCAAATACCGACAAATACCAATTTTATTTTCTTTCCTCTCCTGCTTCCTTGTCTCTTAATCCCCACAGCAGACTGCTCATTTGAAGCATCAGAACTATTGCTCATTTTATTCAGAACAGCCCCTGAAATGTGACTCACCATACCTGGAACGGTGTTTTTTACCAGCTGCTCACACTTCAGGTTGGTACATAGCTACCTCTGTTCTCCCAAATAAATGCTACCAGCTTTCTCCAACAGCTATGGAAGATCCACTTTCAAATGTCAAATAAGTAATAGGCAGTCCATGAATTCCCCAAACACTCATGACTAAACAGTGCCCTTACAACATATCAAGGTTCAATATTTCTTCATAACCTCTCATATTTGTATGGATTTTAGTTAGCTGGGTGTGAACGCAGACATGCATGCAGAAGAATACCATTCTCATGGTAAGCTAAATCATTCAGTCAAGATTCCTAGCAATTTCAGAACTGTGAGGAAAATCAGCATCCATGCTCAGTGTGGAAAAAAAAAAAAAAAAATCTCTGTAAGGCACTTGCATCATGGAGCGAGACAGAATTTAGACACAGACAACTGTAAAATGTTCATCTATTACCTAGATTAAAAAAAAAAAAAAAAAAAAACCACACAAAAAAATCCCCACAAAACCCAAACCTAACAAAACAGATTGCATGATTTTATTTGAATAGGACCTTTTATTTAATTGTGCTGTGCAGCTGGTGAGAAACACCATGCAGGTTTAAAAGTGAGGACGGGATCTTAAAAATGTATATCATCATATGCACTTACAAGTCTGGAATCCAGAATGTTCTAGTTCTTAGTTCAATGCTTACTCCAACAGGTCACAGTGAGAAAAATCCTGTCTCTTTTCAAACTGGTAACAAGCTTTGCCACTGATTTTCATGCAGCCAGGATTTCACCCTGACCTCTTAGAACCAAGATTTTCTATTTTCACCTCTGAAAGGGGTCTCAGCCTTTGCAGCAGACAAAATTCCGTATGTCATACTTTTATGAGAGTTCACTCTTACTTCTTGATCAGCAACTTGTTTCCTAAAAAAATCTCAAGGTCTTGACTGTAGTAACTTGACCCAAAACCAGTTAGTTTTTCCGCTCTCCTTTCCTATCTTCCAAGTTCAGCAAATTCTGTCCATCTTTGTTTGCACTTACTGTAGTTCATCTATGTAAAAAATTATTTCTCTTCTCTCCTAATCTCCTAAATGCAGATAAGCCTTCTTACTGTGGGCACTCTTACAGTGTATGAAATTTACATTTCATATGTAAATGTTTGAAAGGCAGGATGAGCAAACAAGTCCTTCAGTTTAGATATTCCCAAATCATTGCTTTTGAAAGAACTACCTTCAGGTATTTTCTTTCCTACACTCCCATTAACTGCAGTTTTCAGTTTTAAGTAAACAAGGGGGATTAACATCTGTACTGAATTTCTCATTTGGATGGTGATTATAATTGTGATAAAAGTTTAACATCATATTAGTTGGCTGAAAGATGTAAAGAAAATTAAATTACTTCATGGATCTTGTTTAAGCCTTACCACTTATTCTAAATGGCTCTACACATATATAGGTTTAAAGTAATTTATTAAAAAAAAAAAAAAGGTAGAAGAAAAGAAAGTCATTAAGTTTCATCTTTCCCTTGTTAGCCTTATTTCAAACATTTCACACAACTGCTTTTGAGGGCACTCAGCCCAAACTGCATCAGTATTGCTCACCACTACAGACACATTGCGTGGTAGCAGGAAGGACAGAATCTGGATTACCTTGAATTGCACTGAAGATGCTTTCCTCCTCCCAAGCCCTCGCACCGATTCCCAGACTGCTGCTGTGCCCTACGTTCTTGCAGGATTGTCAACAGAATAATAGTTTCTAGAAAGACCTTTTCTGCCAGTCCCACTCTCAGAAAAGCTGAAAACTTCCTTAACCAAGAGGACAGAACAGCATTTTAGGACAAACAGACTAGCTTCAGGGAAGAGGAAAAGATATAGATATATATATCCATTTAAAGAATGATCACCAAATACCATGTGGGACCATATATAATCACAGGAAAGTGGCTGGATTCTCAATTCAGCTAAGTTGTAAGAGAATCTAGATTCTTTCTTTACTTCTCCAAAGAAGACTTAAAGCTTCTAAATTCCTAATAGATAAGTTTTAATACATGACCCACTAAATACCTACTTTTTGAAAACTCAAAGCAAGCAGGGAAGGGAGAACAGTGAACTATGGAAATTTATTCATTATTTCAGTGCTAAAGATTGAGGGGAAATGTGGCTCAGAGGGGTTTGTGCTTTAATTAGTATAATTTTATTAATAGACTTTTTCCAGTGCCAGAATACAGCCTTTAAAAATGGAGAGAAGGGGGAAAACATACTGAGGGGGAAAAAAAAAAATCTCCATCACTGGGCGAAGGGAGAGGTTTTAGAAGTGACATTAGTGGTGTCAGATAGTCTTTGCTAAATCCACTCCTGTAAAGTATCCCTCAGCAGCCCGAGAAGACTTTTACAAACTGGCCTACTTTGGTGTATAAGGGCATAAATAAATACTATGTAATTGCCACATAAATACTTTATAAAGATAGGCTGCTTCTGAAACAGGTCTTCTGAAGCCAGAATATATAAATAAAAACTTTCCACATGTAATAAATACTGTCTTCCTGCAGACAAATTCCCTCCAGGTCAATTTGAGAATTATTCAATAAAAATTATCCAAATAAATAATGCAGGAATAAACACATTGAAAAATTAAACTTTTTGCACATCAGTTAAAGTCTAAACTAAATTAATTAAAACCTACTGACAAGTAGTGGCATTATAATTATTTATGATTGGTTTGGCTAAAATAATAAACTTTTAAATGAATGTGTGATTTGCAGCAAATCAACTATGACTTACTAAAGTAATAGGTTTGCCCTTCCAGTATCACATATAATACTGGAGATTGTTAAACCTATCATATTTTTCCAAACTATTCATGAGCTTGCTAATCAGCTGCAATTGATAATATGAAATATTTAATTGTGTAATGTTTTATTAATTTCTGCTCATGAAAGGTTAACAGCAAATTTTTGCTAATACAATACAGAGCTCTTGCTGAATCTAGAAGCTTTGGTTCTTGATGCTGCATGCGATGGTCAGAGTATCAGTAGCAAAAAGGTAACACCATGAGAATTAAATGCACACTCACCAGCACCAGAAAAAAAAAACCAAAACAAAAAACAGGCTACAGTCTGAAAAACAGATAAATGAGTATAATTTGCCTCATGGCTCCCCGAGGATCTGGAGAAGGCCAAAATGATTAACTTTCTGCAACAAACTGTCCAGCATTTACTCCAGTTTAATGACGTGACATGCAATTTTCAAGGAGTACACGGGGCTACTCTGCAGAATGGCTAAAACTTCAATTAACAGCAACACCAGGCTATGTGTGAGATGACTGTGAATTACACTGCAAATATAATAAAATCAGCAAGGTGTATCAAAAGAAAACTTCTGAGCTTCTGCTTAAAGAGGCCGTAAGAGACTCCTGTGTTCCTCAATGATGCACTTTCTCCTCTCTCTTCACTTCTTTAAAAAAAGCAGTTTCCACCCTCTTTGCTTTCCTCCAGGCCACTCCTTCTTGGAGGATACTTGAACTCTCATCCCAGCCTTCAAAACTATACTCACCACAACAGGTGATCATTCTGAAGTAGTCTTTGGCCACAACCTTGGCTGTGGACCTCTCTACTGCTCTTGTCCTGCCCTCAGGAGCGTATCCAGGGCAACAGCTCTAACCCAGTGCAGAGAACTCCCATAGGAGAAGTTCCTCTACAGATACTGCCAGTCTCCACTTATTATCTGTATCATGATAATAGCCAACAATTCTGGTCACCCAGAGATAACAGCCAGAAGGGTCTGACAAACAACTCAAGTCTAGAGGATGAATTTCAGTCAAAATAAAAAACCTAGGATGGATTAAGAAAAAGAGATAGACTTGTCTAAACCAATCCTTACCTATGGAAACACTGAATTTCCTGCAGTCACAAAAGAAAAATGCATTTTGGGAATGCATGATTACCTCTAGCTTTCCTGGTCAGAAATATGCTGTGTCCTACTCATTAGCAGAGAGTTCATGCACTTACAGGACTGTCATTTTTTCACATGTAACAAAGCCAATGATTTAAACAAGTGTCAGATTATTCACAAGGACCCAGACTGAGCAGGTAAACCTTTTTTTACTCAATAAATCTTTCCACCACTTGGTGGGCTACCATAAGTCTAAAAGTCCAAGACAGATAAAGTCTTCAGAATTCACAAAAAATTACTGCACTCCCAAACTCAACACTTAATAATTTGTTTGGGTTTTAAACAACTAGCCTATTTTCAACTGTTTAGATTGAAATTCGTTTGAGAATGTTAAAATTAACACAAAAAACTTGATATCACAACTGGTGCGTTAGTTAGCTACTCCCAGAGGGAAGGGTAAACACAGATTGCCTGCAAAAACTGTGGAGAGAAAACATTAGCGGTTTGCAATGTGAAATTAAGGTCAACTGCTTGAGGACCCTCAACTACCCTGAGAAGGCAAATGCCTGGGCTGCTATCCTGGCTCTTATTTCAGTTTCAAGGAAAGGATTCTTACACTGTTTAACCTAAATTGAAATTCTTGCAACCTTGTTGAATAAGCCCCAAACCTCCAGGGATTCAGCTAACACACTGCCTGGAGAAGCATCCAGGGCTATCCAGCTAATACTCTTTTACCCTGAAAAAAATCTACCTACTTTATAAGTGAAAAAAGCTTATGGACTTATGGGAGCATGTTACCAGTTATGGTATTTTTTTCAGCTTCAGCAAGAATCATGCTAGCTCTCCTAGCAGATTTACTAGTAAGCCATACACTGGTACTTGATGTTATAATGTTCCTACGCAGTGTCAGCTTCCTTGGTAAAGTGTGCAGACAAGTGCTACAGACTTCAGCGTTTAGGACTGAGCTTGATAAGAAAGTTAATGAGACTGTGGAAATCGCATCACATGAGGTCACTTAGACCATGTTCTTATGGAGACAGTTGCAGTGATGTAGAAGAGCCACAGGTGAGGGGACAGCCTAGAAACAAGTGTCTGTGGCATTTGTTAGAGGGAAAGTCTGTCCTTGGACCACAAAAGAAGGGAAGTGTCATCCTGAAAGACTGCTGTTAGACAGAGCTCAGACCACCAGGCTGGTTTCATGCAAGATTTAAACTGAAACATGCCAGAGTAATACTTTATGTCCTTCAAGCACTAGCATTCTCACTAGCACCATTACACTTATAATGTGATAAAAAAAGTACCAAGGTACAAAAACATCAAGCTCACCTTCAGAAATCAGTACACACAGTACCACAGTCATTAAAAAGAAATATTTTTTAAAATAAATCCCAATCAAGGAAAGATCCAGCTCATAGTACATCTCTTCCACCCTTTGAAGGCTGCTCTCACAATATGCCTGTGTTAAAATCACATGTAAGAATACAAATCTGAAGTAGTTACAAAATTGCTGCTATACTCCCTGTTTCATAAGGGAGTGAATGCCATGTAAAAATGTTTCCAGATACCAGTAATCCAGGAGGAAACAAAACCCAACCAAACAGAAGTTTTACTAGTTGTATCCCCATTCCAGCACAGCTCCAGCCTGTGTAGATAAGCAGATGCCCACTGATTTCAGTGGGACTGCTGGTGTGTTCAAACTTACCTGTGCACATAAGAGTTCTTCTGGATGGGAGAGGATGTGAGCAGCCAGCTGAAAGTAAGATTGTTCAGTCCTCTGGAAACTTTTTGCATTAGGGGTTTAATGTAAGAACGCCATACTCAATATCTTAGAGTGTGTGTGTATATATTTGTTTAGTTTTTATTTTAATTTAGAGGGGTTTTTAGGATTCTTAGTGGGGGTTTTTTTGGTTGTGTTTTTTAGATTTTGGTTTGTTGGGGTTTCCCCCCTGCAGTCATTCATTGAGAATATATGCATGTCAGTGTGTTTATGTACTGTGTTATATTGGTTTTACAGATAAACCAGTCTTTAAGCACAACCCTGACCAATATGGTCTGAAAACATCACATCTGTTCTAGGTATTTATAGGCACCTTATTAATGAGGTATCTGGCTTCAGTCACATACACACTCACTACCCTCACACAGTAATATCTTCCTCTTTAAAAGTGGGAGAAGTAACCATGAACAGACTAACCAATATTGACACAGAAAATCTAGCAGAGCTGAGAAGAGATCCCAAGTGTCCTGTGTACAATTCCCTATTAAAACCATTCTTTATTATCCTTATTAGAAACACAAACATGTATATTAATTATTAACAGAACCATTTTTATCCTTGAAAGATAGCTGATAAGGTGCAACTGGCTTTCTAGAAGCCCAGACAATTATCAAATATTTTGTCTTTCCAAGACAAATCCATGGGCAAAAAGAAGTAGTGAAAGCACAGTATGGGAGACTGGTGGGGAAGAGCTATGGTCCCATGCTGAGGACTGCATCTCATGGAAACAAAGAAACAGAAAAAGCATAAGCATTGCAAATGTTTGCTGAATGATCACCTGGTGCACCAAACTTGTAATTAGTGTTGATAGGTTTTTGGGATGATGCCCCAACTCATCTATTACTCCAGTCACTTCTATTTACCACTTTCTAAATGTTGTCAAATTATTAGCCAGGTAATGGTAATTGCTTTGTATTTGTCTCATCATCATAAACATTTGTGACAAGAGACCTTGAGCTGCATTAATACTCTGACAAAATATATCGCTCACAGTCCTAATCAGTAGTCTACCTGGTATAAATATCCACTCCATCCTGTTACCATCAGCAAAAATGCCAAAGAAGGTGAAACACTAGATGCAATGACCACATGAAACACAGAGTACAGTAGTTCTTCTCAGTGCTTTTACTTCTTATTCCACAGAATCCCTCACACATTCCTTTGGCCATGTTGCCACAAAACCCAATTATGTTTCTAAATAACAGCATTGCTCCATTCAGCTTTTCATCATAAATTTAAATAATTAAGCTATATTTCTGCCCTTTCTTCCCCAACATTAGAAATCTGATCAATGCATGCTTTTCCCTCCTGAAATTTGTCAGTTTGGGATTTTTGGTCATATTGAAATGTTTGCTCTCTATTCTCCTTAGAAAAAGGTGGAATTATGCACTCTACCAAAATGGTCCATCCTACCTCTTTAACAAACCACCACTGTGACTAATTGCATTAAAGACAATGATGATTAACATCCAAGGAATGCCATTACATGCTAAAATGGTACAGAACTTAAGCATATACAGGAACCCTATTTGCATTATTTTACTGTTCCTAAAAAAAAAAAATGCTAACATTTAATCTGAAGGAACTTGTTAATTTCCTTTTTAATATCTAAGCAAACGCTGATATTCCTAACAACACCATCTCAAAAGCTAATTTCTAGTATACTGTAAGAGACAAGAACAGTTAACCAGTTATACACTAAATTATGCTTTGCTAAAGGCTTAGAGAAATCCCCTTCCTTAACCTCTACTCTCCTGAGAGCATGTGAATTGAAACAGGAAACTCAGAGTAAAAGAGTATCTTAAATGCTGAGTTAAGAGGTTTTTCAGGTGTATTACACCCTCTCCTCAGATCGATAGGATATGCATCCATTATTTATAATATTCTTCCTAGAAAGTGGATCCCAATTAATCTTAAAACATCACAGCTAGTACTTAAGAGCCTGAGCGCCTGTGTTGGGTGCTTCCCCTGCACTTCAACACTTGAAAGGCATCTCCTCCAAACAAGGGAAGTTCATCTTCCACTGGGAAAAAGCAGTCTGGATTATTAGAAAGCCTCTTGCCAGTCCCTTAATCAACATTAAAGCAAAGGGTGAATGTCATAAAAATAATGGAGCTAATACTAAAACTATGATATACAAAAAGCACTATAGATAGCACATTTTCTATTTTTCTGCACTTTTGTAAATCCAAATAGCAATTACTGACTTTTGTCCAAAGTTAAATTCTTAATTAATTTCTTACATAGCATCTATTCCAAATTAACTTCAGAACTGTTGATAAGCTACTAGAACATGGCCAACATTGGTGTTTGAAAACATACCTGCTAGGTAAAGAAAAATAGAAAAATAGGAAAAAAAAACAATGAAGTGAAAAGAAGAAAGGAGACTTGAAGAGTCTTGCGCATTTAGAAAGAAGTTTGCTTTTGTGTTGAGGACTCCAGCATTATTAAAGTAAAAACAAAAAAAAAAAAATCCATGTGGGCATGTGTCTATTAACACTTCCATTAAAGAACTGTACAATAACATGGCTTTTCTAGCACCAACCTCTTTGAAGTTGCTTGCATTTCACACTACATTATAAAAGTCATATAATGACACAATAAAAGTTATATGATTCCCTTTACTGAAATCACTTTGTTTAAAGAGAGCTCAGCTAGCTCCTTGTTGCGTGTCAGCAACCAGAAAGATACAGGTTTAATGTTTAATACAGTGATATTCTAAAAATATCACTGACCAAGTTCTTCTTGATTCCACCATCTATTCCATCCTTGTCTTAAGTATCCTCAAGCTATCAGCTAGGAGCCAGATGCTTGATCATGCGTTTCTCCTCATCCTAGTAACACCAAACATCCTACAGAAAGAAAATGAAATATTTCACATCAAGGAGATGACAAGGCACACAGCAAGACTTTCACTGTATTTTGCAGACTGGTGCGAGTAGTTCTTCTTGACAACCCCTCTTCTTCACAAGAAGCTCATATGTGCCTGTCTCTTCTGTGAGCTGGTGCTAATTTCAACTTCATGCCTGCTGTGGTTTCCAGGTGAGATCAATTTAATATTTTAGTCCAAATACCAGAAGCAATTGAATTAAACTAGGCACTAATTATCAGATGAATTTAATTTTTAATCAGGAAAGTGTATAAGTTATGGGAATACAGAAAGGTAACTTAGTTCTCTTTCACATGCTAAAATTGTGTAATTTAGGCTTAGATGATCTACCATCCTAGGCAATTGGAAAAATGTACTGAAAGCAGCTGCCTTTTATCACCAACCTTATCTATAGTAATTTTGGAAAATTTTGCTGAAAATTTTTGATAAAATATTAGGGAATTGCAGGCATTACAACAGAGGGAGAGGGACATAGGACATTTTATTTCTTGAATATATTTTTATTTTAACACATTCACAGAAATCCATGACTCATTTGATATAGCCCAATTAACATGCATTCAAGATGCATGCTATAATGCATGCTATAAACCAAAATTCTTTCCATTCAGAAATAATAAACTTCTACCCAAAAAGAACTTTGTAAAGAAAATATCTGAGTATTTCAGGGCAATATTAATCTAGTAATTCATTTTTGGCAAGCCTATTTCATGATCAAAAGTAAAATATTATTCTTACTGTGGGGACAAACTAACTATGAAGTTAAATTTCAGACAATCAGTTTCAAATGGGTTATTATTTCTGTATGAAGGGAAATAGAAATAGAAGTCAAATACAAGCACTGAGAAAGGTGTACTTCATCCTTCCTGACAAACCATGTCAGTGGGAAATATTGTTATAAAAACTTCAAGCCATACCCAAAATATTGTTTATAGTGTGCTAATGCCTTATCATTTAACATCTTCAATCAGTCTCTATAATCCTTGGTCAAGTGTTATAAAAAGATGCGTGGGTTAAAGATTCTTAGTTTTCTAGCGTATTTTCTGCACAATTCTTTTTCAATCTCTAGCTGTGGAAAAAGAAGTCTTACAAAGAGCAGACTGTAGATGGAAGCCTGGTCTTTTCTAATGACAACTGAGCACTGAGTTTGTTAGAGCAGCTTTGAGAATCCTGCCTGCTACCTGTATTTTTTTAATAACCATTTTAAAAACATAGAGGATTAAAAAAAGTTGGAATCAGTAGTTGTTATTAATCTGCGTACAAGAGAACTTGATAGCCTCGGTCATGGTATGTGACTCACTCCCTTTGTATTCATTCCTTTGACTATGTCCTTGGAAAATTTCTGCACCTGAACCACCCCTTTGCTTACAAGATCTTGTAAAGGAAGCTGTGTTAGAGGCAGTGCTGCTGCTCTCAGAACTCAGGAAAGCTCTTCCTACTCGGCCTTGCACAAGATGCTTACTGCATCTTGCACCTGCACCCGTGGCTCCTACTGCTGCAGAACTCCATATTGAAATAACCCCCCAGGCATTTTGGTTGCAACAATCTACCTGCCACAGAAACGCTCGTGTTTAAAACTTCCCTATGCAAAGACTGCTTGGGCTTGGGCTAAAGCTGCAAATGTAGTGAAGTGTCGAAGGTCAGGAAACGCAGCAGTGCTTCTTTATCAAAATTTGCGCACACAGGTGTCAGCAATGCCGTTCTAGAATAACTCCTGTTTCCACACACTTTTTCTCAGAAATGGGTTCAGTTCCTGCAGCATTAACCACAGAGCAGCACAGAAACTGTAAATGTGGTGGTGATGCTCAGAGCCCATCACCTCAGGCAGCTCAGCTTTGTGCTGCCTAGGGAAAATGAGTCCCCCTGGCACTCATCCCAGATGGAAACAGCCAGGGTGTCTACAAACGGGCGTGGTTTACTTTATAAATAATACATCTGTCAAAAAATTACATTGCCCATCAAACCATTTGATCTAACCAGGATGTATTTAACTGTAATCAACTTTGATTTATTATCTTAAAGCTAGGATTTGACAGAAAATATAGGTGATTCGGTGGGGAATTATCTGATAAGGGGATATAGCAGATCAAATGGACTTAGCAGTAATCCAGGAAGGTTCACAGTGCATTAACTCAGCAAGTAACTCTCTTATCAACCAACACCAACTGCGTAAAATGCATTATACAATGAACTCCTTTCAATGTGCCTGGTCCTCTGTGCCAGGTTTGTTTTGTCCATTCTTGTGAAAAGTGCCAGACTGGAGATTCTGGAATCCAAGTTCCTCTTTTATCAGCAAAACAGTAAAAAGCAACAGCAGCTCCTATGTACCGCTGTCCTTCAGTCCAGCTCTGCAATGGCTGCTTCCAGTGCTGGGAATAGCTTTTTATTCACCATACTAATTCATACCTAATTAAATATGACATTCTCATTACCCCCTTATTTCTTACTAACTTGTTACAACAACCTTACTGCTACCACCGTGGTTACAATTAATGATCGAGATTTTTGGATATTTAGCAGTGGAAACTTTCTTATTCATACTGCAGAGACCAAAGAGCAGATATCAAATAACTTCAGCTATTTCTAAACAGCGGTATATTCAGCTGTGTAATCTATGTGGAATATTATTACCAGTATCTCAAGATGTCCAGCTCCTACATGTCTGTACTAACCATTGTATGCAGGTAATTTTGTGAGTTATTATAACACTACAATTAAAACAGATTCTTCTTACATGTCTGCCTTAATTTAGCAGTCCCAGTGACTAAGTACTATTCCTCTGAAAGAGCTGGTAGCAGCCACATAGCTGAGTTACTGTAGCGCTTATTCTTTGAGAATTCATTGGTGTGATTTAAGGCAGAAGTTTTGCAAATGTCTCTGACCTCAGGCGAGGAGAATGACTCTTAAGTGAAAAAAAAAACACAGAAGATATACAGAAGATGGAAAAGCTAGTGAATGCCAGGCATAAAGTTTGCTATTGAGTGACGTAAGCAGAAATGTTTTATTGAAAAGATGCCATTCACTAGAGTGCTTCTTTCTTATTGGCAGAGCTGGCAAGAATTTTAACAAGGGCTTCTTGAAAGAAATGAAGCTTAAACAGGACGTACATCTATAACTCATAAAGATATGTTAATGGAGGAAACTGCCATTGCCTCAGCTTCAAATAAATATTCCAAATCCCATAATGTGAGCTTCTGAGCCAAAGTGTGATCTCCATGTGGTCCAGAGGACACACGCTTCCTATGGTGTGAACAAACGCATGCCTATAGCAGAGCAGTACTTCCACCCTCTCGTTTGAATCTCTTGAGAAGGGAACAAAATTGATTATGTTTAATTGACAAACAATTTTTGTATGACCCAGCCTATGTTTGATAGTTTTACGGTTTATTCACAGGAGAAAGGAAAGTAGACTGTAAAGCAGCAATACAAACAAAATATAGATGCCTGTTTCTTACAATTTCTTCTCCAAAACCACTTACTGTTGTGATCAGCATTTCAGTTACAGCCATGAATTTTAGGCATTTTATTCCAGTTTCACTCCCAGCTTGCCATAACAGATCCATGGAGCCAGTGGAGCAGGCCAGGTGTAACCAAGGGAAGCATTTACTCATTAGCAGTTAAGGCCCCAGTCACAAGCGATTTTAAGTCCTACAGCATATCACAAATCATAATCATATTGAGCTTCTCATAGCATCTTCTCCATTTTAATTTCCAGGAATAAATGAAGCAGTACACACGCACAGTTCCCAGAGCACCTCCTTGTACATGTGCATCTTTTCTAGCGTACTTTTAAGGGCATAGCTTCCAGCTTCATCTGCCCATTTGTCAGCTTCTCGTGCACGCATGCTTTCCCTTCAGCCAAGCTGCCACTTACACAGAGAACGTCCTCTGAACTGACTGATTTTTCACAAGCCAGTACAGATTTCTTTCTGTTGCAATGACTTAGGAGAAGAAAAATCACAAAAAATTTACTCTCTGAGGACTTGAGAGAAAAAGGTGACATTTAGATATAAAAATGAATGTAAAGATCATCAGCATATAGACAAACAAAACACTGTCCTTATTAGATTGTATTTTCTTGGTCTGCATAATGTGACTTGCACCCAGGTGTGAGCATCTGAGGGGACACTATCAGCCAGATTCTCATATGCAGTAAAGTCATCTTCTCCCACTCTGGCAGTGTTAAAGAGACTTGAAGAATATTTATTCCAACTGTAAAACACCAGAGAAGACTAAGGAAGCTTTGATGTAGATGTGAATAAAGGCCTTTGCTTTTTATATAACTGTGATAGTGACAGTGATTGCATTTGCAGGTGAGCCAGCCCACACATGACTGCGTTATCCAACAAATGCAATCATAAAGGAAAACAAGAACTTTGCCTAAGAAAATATTGCATGTAAAAATCACAGCCCTTTGATCTTTTGTGCGTGTCTCCCCAGCTATCAAGGTACTCCACAGGACACAGATAAGTAATCTAAAGGCTTCTGTCCTACCAGCAGTGCCTCATGTAAACAGAAAATATTCACCCTGTCTTTGTCCTGTCTGTTCACATTTTATATAATAGGAGAACTAAATGCCAACCACTTTTTTCGTAACTGCTGTCTTTGCTCATTTTCCTGCTCTTTTCCTTGGAAGTGCAGAGTGAATACACTGAACTCAGCACATCCTGACAAGGAGATGGGATTATGTGCTTTCCTTGACTTCATCTGTGGATGAGACACTCCAGCACAATTCACCAGACACTTCAGATAAGAGGAGGCTGAGAAGTGAGGGAAGGAGATAAATGAAATGAAGAACAGAAGCTAGAGTATTACATTTCTGCTAGCATTAACATACTTCCAGTCTGGCTGTGGATTTCACAAGGTAAAACCCTTGATCCACAGCAGTTCACAATTCGACATTTCTGAAGTATGGATCTACTTTCCCTTAACTGACACAGTTTTTCTTTTTAAAATGCCTAGACTCA
This sequence comes from Egretta garzetta, assembly GCF_000687185.1. Classification (NCBI taxonomy): domain Eukaryota; kingdom Metazoa; phylum Chordata; class Aves; order Pelecaniformes; family Ardeidae; genus Egretta; species Egretta garzetta. The sequence goes on along the minus strand of NW_009258754.1, from coordinate 3,193,268 downwards.
TTTCTTAAACACGCAAATGGTATTGGTTATGTTAAAAGTCAACCAGTACTTTCCTGCATTAACTTGTCAGATAAATGCTGGCTCTGATTCAGAATTAATATTTTGGCAATACCTCAGCATAACCATTTCAGCGAACTTTGAAGAAAAATTGAAGAAAATCATATTGTTTTTCTTATGTCAAAAAATTATAATTCTTGGACAACTCTGTTTTTACTCAGCAAGAATGGGCTGTGCCCACAAACTTAATTATACAATTAAAGAAGCTAAATTACTAATTATTTTTTCTGTTCTCTTATTTAGTAGTAGAGAAGACCTGCAGCCTGCTCCTGGACACCATGTCTCCCTGGGACACGGAGTGACATGGCAGGGAAAGGGCAAGGAGCCAGGGAAGACAGCATCTAGGTGTAGATTGGTAGCTGTAAGATGCAATCCTAGTACTCAGAATATGTGACATCGGATACAGGAGAAGAGCTGGGTACTCAGCACTGCAGCTGAAGCCAAGGGAAGCTGTTCCCTACAATGCTAAGCAGAGAGTATTTTCAGTTCTGTGTTATTTTTATTGACATTAAAAATAATCTTAGATCTTAAATGTTGATCTCAAATCTTTGATCTTAATGTTTTCAGACATTCATTTTCCATTTGCACAACTGGGGTAATAACAGAATCTCCTTTCTTGGAAAAGAAAATCCTACAGTGTTTGTGTCAAATGCAGATGCTAGGGTAAAGAGTGCCACAAAAAAAATGATTAGGACTTTAACATCATATGTTGAGAAGATACATTCTATAGAAAAAAACAGATATACCATACACTTTCAGCTAATGCGATAGCGTTGTACCTCTAGTTCTAATGGACTTTATTACTCTGTGAAGTACATTTAGTCAAAACGGGTCTATAAGCAAAACCTACACAGACCATGTTGGGAACTAGAAAATGCCATTAGCCTTTGGCAGCCGTATTGTGGAAAATATTTTGCACACAACCTGGGTAATGGTTTTTTATCGAACAAGAAGCTGTCATTGAAATTATAGTTGGTTAATATTTTGCATGGATCTGATCTGTGCCTTAAGACGAATCGGCGGGGAAGATGACCAGCCTGGTTGAACAGAGGTCTTTTACTGAGACTCGGGAAAAAAAGGAGAGCTTACCAGCTCTGGAAGAAGGGGCAGGCAACCCAAGAAGAGTACAAGGATCTTGTCAGGTCACACAGAGAGGAAATTAGAAAGGCAAAAGCCCAACTAGAACTCAGCCTGGCCACTGTTGTAAGGGATAATAAGAAAAGTTTTTATAAATACGTTAACAGCAAAAAGAGAGCCAGGGAGAACCTCCATCCTCTAGTGAATGCAAGGGGGAACATTGCCACTACGGGTGAGGAAAAGACTGAGATACTTAACGCCTTCTTTGCCTCCGTCTTTAATGGCCCAGTGAGTTATCCCCAGTATACTCAGCCCCCTGAGCTGGAAGATGGGGACAGTGAGTGGAATAAACCCCACATAATCCAGGAGGAAGCAGTTTTTGACCTGCTATGTCACCTGGACATCCACAAGTCTATGGGGCCGGATGGGATCCATCCAAGCGTGCTGGCAGAGCTGGCAGAGGAGCTTGCCAAGCCACTCTCCATCATTTTTCAGCAGTCCTGTATAACAGGGGAGGTCCCAGATGACTGGAGGTTGACAAACGTGATGCCGATCTTCAAGGGCCAGAAGGAGGATCCAGGGAACTACAGACCTGTCAGCCTGACCTCGGTACTGGGGAAGATTATGGAGTGGTTCATCTTGAGTGTGCTCACTAGGCATATGGAGGACAATCAGGGGATCAGGCCCAGCCAGCATGGGTTCATGAAAGGCAGGTCTTGCCTAACCAACCTGATTGCCTTCTATGACCAGGTGACCAGTCTGGTAGATGAGGGAAAGGCTGTGGATGTTGTCTACCGGGACTTCAGCAAAGCCTTCGACAGTCTCCCATAGCATTCTCCTAGAGAAGCTGGTGGTTCATGGCCTAGATGTGTACTCTTTGTTGGGTAAAAAAACTGTCTGGATGGCTGAGCCCAGAGAGTTGTGGTGAATGGAGTTACATCCAGTTGGGGGCCGGTCACGAGTGGTGTCCCCCAGGGCTCAGTTCTGGGGCCGGCCTTGTTTAATATCTTTATCAACGACCTGGACAAGGGGATTGAGTGTGCCCTCAGTAAATTTGCAGATGACACCAAACTGGGTGGGAGTGTCGATCTGCTCAAGGGGAAGAGGGCTCTGCAAAGGGACCTGGACAGTCTGGACCCATGGGCCAAGGCCAACTGTATGAGGTTCAACAAGGCCAAGTGCCAGGTCCTGCACTTTGGTCACAACAACCCCATGCAATGCTACAGGCTTGGCAAAGAGTGGCTGGAAAGCTGCCGGGCAGAAAAAGACCTGGGGATACTGGTTGACAGCCGGCTGAATATGAGCCAGCAGTATGTCCAGGTGGCCAAGAAGGCCAATGGCATCCTGGCTCGTATCAGGAATAGTGTGGCCAGCAGGAAGTACGGAAGTGATCGTGCCCCTGTACTCGATGCTGGTGAGGCCGCACCTTGAATACTGTGTTCAGTTTTGGGCCCCTCACTAGTAGAAAGACGTTGAGTTGCTGGAACATGTCCAGAGGAGATCCCCAAGGCTGGTGAGGGACCTGGAGCACAAGTCTTATGAGGAGCAGCTGAGGAAACTGGGGTTGTTCAGCCTGGAGAAGAGGAGACTGAGGGGAGACCTTATCGCCCTCTACAACTACCTGAAACAAGGCTGTAGCGAGGTGGGGGTCTGCCTCTTCTCCCTGGTAATGGGTGGTAGGACGAGGGGAAATGATCTGAAGTTGCACCAGGGCAGGTTTAGGTTAGACATTAGGAAAAATTTCTTCACAGAAAGGGTTGTCAGGCTCTGGAACGGGCTGCCCAGGGAGGTAGTCAAGTCCCCATTCCCAGAGGTTTTTAAAAGAAGGGTAGATGAGGTGCTTAGGGACATGGTTTAGTGGTGGGATGGCAGTGTTAGGTTAATGGTTGGACTCGATGATCTTAAAGGTCTTTTCCAACCTAGACGATTCTATGATTCTGTGATCCCAAAAGAGCTGTAATATCCATTTCACTTTTACCACAAAAAGAAGGGAAGTACAATACCTGCACAACTACAAAATCTAAGCAAGCTTAAAGAGATTTAGCCCTAGATTTATGACACAACTTGGGACAGAAAAAAAAAGAGTTCTTCAAAATTTCTAATCAGTTGGCCCTTGTTCAACGTAGAAAATGCATAGGAATTCACTGAAACCTTGGTAGACCTCTTCCTAGGAATGTCATGCTTGCTCTTGTTCACTGCCTTCTTTCTGAAAACAATATCCTATCCCAGAAATTAGCAATCTTTTGTGTACGAAGTACTAGGTCACTGAGTAAAGGAGAACACCATAGCAGCACATATTTTTAAGAGAAAGGCCTGAAGTTCCCTTAATTCATGAACAAGCGAGAGTATTTGGAGCTGCAAAAATCAAATGAAGTGCAGGGATCTCAGTCGTACTGAATAAAGTCCATAGAAATACAGAGAGGTAATGGTAATATATATGTTGCATTCCCTATTGGCTAGTTTACACGGCCTCTTGTCTATGTATCTGTGTGTATGCGACATGAAGAAAGACAAAATACACACAGAGGAATTTCTACAGAATGATGCTGCAAAGTAGAAAATGTACTTAGTGATGATAGATATGGTAATCCTCAACCACCTGAAGGTAAGAAAGACCCCCCTTTCTGTGCTTTGTTTTAAAGCTTGTCTGTCCCTCCCCTAGAGGGCTTACACCTCTGACTGTTACCCCCAAAGCAGAAGGCATGCAACTGCACCAGAGATGCTACAGTTCTGATCCGCCTCATACTCTTAGCATTCCTCTTCACTCACATATATTCATTTTCCTTCTTTGGGAACTGGGTCTTTCCTACCGTATGTATGAAAACCTGTCAGCTTGTGGCTTATAAATTCATTGGCCAGTTTCCCTGAAACTCAACCACATGACAGAAGACTTAAAAATATTCCATGCTAGACTCCAGAGAACCCACACAAAACAAAGCTCTTCATGTATATCTTCACTCTGGCACAGACTTCAGTCAGGGTTTCTTTAACATGACAGGCAGTCGGCTACAATGCACAAATCCAGAAGAAACCAGGCTCCTGCAGTCACAGTTCAAAAAAATCATCTGAGTCTGCTGCAGCATTGATAACAGCTTTTGAACTTGGAGCAGAACCTTCAGTAGGACTCATCCTGTAATTTTGCAGGGCACTCGCTGGACAGTTACTGAAACTTGAGTTGTAACCATCAGATAGATGGATTGCTTTTCTCACATGCAGTCTGCTCCGTCCTCAGAACCAATGGCACTGCTCATGCCCACAGCACCCAGGATTGCAGTGTCAGCCCCTAATTCTAACTATCCGGGAAGCTAGCCTTTAATGGTTTTAAACTCAAGTAATACCTAATTATGAAATAATTCAATGTAAAAGAGAAGACTTTCATCCTAGGAAGAAATTCAAAATATAAATTCCCAGCTGATGTAATCTGCATAATTTCAATGCATTCAACAGAACTACACCATTTTAGATTAAATAAAAAGCTAGATTCAAAATGCAGCCCTTTCCTTTGATTAACTACCTGGCAAGCACTTCACTCATGCTCAATTTATACAGGGTACAAAATCCTTGCTGTTCTCCAGTATTAGCAGAAGCTTTACCCTTTTAATTATTTAAGGTAATACGATGAGGTGGTCACTGACCTGGCTGAATAATGAGAGAGACAGTCACTGAGCTTTTAGATCATACTTCAAGCAAGCTAAATTGTCACTTTTTTCTGTGAAGATACAGCTCCAGTAATTTATTCAACACTGCCATCTGTACTTCTCATAAAGAAAATGCATTTTTTTCACAATAAAACATGAGACTTCAGTGAGAGATAAGTAAAGCCTAATCTTTTGCTTAAATTTGCATCAGGGAGTACTAAAGCATAAGATTTTACCAACAGCATTAACTTTCAGATTGGAGATTCTTACCTTCTCCTTTGCAGTGCTGCAGATTCTGCACATTCTTGTCTTTTTGGAAGGATTGCCACTGGAAGCAGTGATTATATTAAACAATTAAGCTATTTGTCTCAAAATCACTCCCAGAAGATAAAAACACTCCTGGAGAAGCCTCTAAGGGTAGTTGGATAGACTGAAAGGAACTATAGTTGACTTATGTGAGACTTACATACAAATCTTTTTGTGCAGTTTACTATCTTTTTTTATTACAGAAATTACTTTTCTTAAAATTCTTGTTCACAAACGCATAGAACAAACAAAGTTTCTAAAAAAGTTACAATTTCCACTGCATCTGTCACCCAGCCACAACTTGTTAAGGCAAGTGTGTTTTTTCACGAAGAGGAAGAGGCTGTGTGCTATAGACTGTCCATTTAAAAATATGAGTTTACAGTGGCAAAAAATCAGTATACTGAAGGCAGCTGCTGAATAGGGTATTTTCTGTTATGCTATAAGAATTACCAACCAAAAAACCCCAAACCACCATCTATTCAAATATCTGACTTGCAAATGATGTAACCAGAAAGTTACAGGTAAATCTACTTTCAATTATAGGCCAGAGGTCCCTAGCCCGAAAAATAACAGTATTTGTATGAGCTGTCACAGTACTTCTTTCTCACTGACAGCACTAGGGCCAGACAAAAGTGTTAGGACCCTTTCCTTGAATCATAGCTCAAGACACAAGGTTCGTCCTAGCCTCAATTTTATCTTGAATAGTTTAATGAATTCCAGCCGTAATCTGGAAGCACAAGTATGCTCCATCATAACCCGTGGACGTACATTGTTTGTCTCAGTCCTTAGAGGTAACAAAAACGTTTTCATATAAATACAGATTTTTCTCAAAAGTGAAAATTCAAACACCGTTTACATGGTTTTACTATGTTTTCCACCATATTATGCAACTTTCTTTAAATTATTTAGAAAGTGTTTAGTATCTAAACCCTTGTAAATAAATCATTTTCATAAGACTATAAAAGCATGTTAAAATACTATGGAAAATGTTGTTAAAAATGAGCTTGTTTGGAATAAATAAATTGGAAACAATTTCAGTGTTTTGCCACTTTTAATTACATTGTATTTCTGTTTTTCACTCAGCTTTGTTTTTAGGGAAAATCTGTCCCCTTCTTACAAAACCCAATAAACCCTTAAATCCAAGTCCAACCAAATTGGCTCAACAGAAGATGGACACAAAATTATTACTTGTGTCTCTGAATTTCTTTGTCAAAAGCAATGATGTGACTGGTTGATCCCACCCAGTCTGTACTGTTAAAAGTTGTAGCTTTTACCTGTCCTTTCTAAGCATGCTTTGGGCCAATAGCAAACTGAGAGTGACCACAGTTACTTCAGCTGGAAGCACGCTCTAAAAAATATTTAATTTTATACATAACCTGGAACAAGGTGAAGGGGAAGGACTGAGAACTGGGATTATTTCCAGAATATTCTCTGCATCAGACACTAGAAATTGTCAGAAGAAGTGGAAGATCTACACTTAGATCTCCACTCCAAATTAGTCAAAGGCAGGACCGTTCTCATCTGTTTTCCAGATGCACTCCTGTATATGAGGTGGGAATTGCACCACTATTATAAAGAGCCTCTGGATACGGACACAAGGTTGCTGGTGAACCCTGCCACATCTCAGGTATGGACTATGGGGGTGTCATCAAGTAATGACGCATATATCCAGCAGAAGAAAATTTATAGGGGCTTCAGCTGCCTCCATGGTCAGTCAAGAGTTGAGCAGAGATTTTTGTGAATGCTAGTGACATCTAAATACTGGCATCTAAAAGAAGATTTAGTGCCTATATGTTCCTGCAAATCAACCCTAAAAAGACTTTTCCCATCCTAGGCTCTCAAAAAGAAAAGATTAATTGGTCATCAATAACATTTTTTATCTTCCTGGCACACTCTTGCTGGATACAAAATGTAGCTAATCATGTCAGTCCATTTTCTTCTATTGTTGACATGAAATATCATATACCTCCAGGCTGGAAAGGTTTCCTCTTTTTTGATATTGGGATAGTTTCAGGCAACTGAAGTAACCTCCAGACAGTTGAGTGAAATTGCTGAGGGAAGGGTGCAGGAGTACCAGCGCTATTTTGCACACAATTTATCATTACTCTCTGCTCTCCAGAAATTTAGCCCTTCCACAGTCTACCCTTGAATTTTATCTTTTGTTCCTTCAGAAAGAAATGAGTCAGAAAGTTTAATATCTTGGTAGCAAATCTTTGAAACACACTGACCTTGGAAACAAAACCCAAGGCACTATCAGAGAAAAAAGTGAATAGACAATATTCCAATTGCTGCAAAACCACTCTTGAAAAGCTGCTGGAAGATAATTTAGAATTATGCCATTTAAGATAGAGCCACTGTGTAATCATCCTCTTCAGTTTAAATCTCATGAGATCAGTTCTTCTGAAGATGTATTGGTAAGTCTGCAGTACTGCATCCTTACTTCTGGCAGGCTTCATATGCACATATCAAAAAAAAAAAAAAAAGAGCGTAGAGACATTTATTTGTAATTTTGCTGTCAAAGTTAGCATGGTTTTGGTAATTGTGCAAACCCATCTGACAAGAAATTCACCCACCACATTTCACAGAGCACAGAAATTATAATGGCTTTAAACAGCAGTGCTCTGACTTGCAGATTGTTGCTTCAGGACCACCCAGCGATTAGGTCAGCACCTAACCTCCTGCTGTAGTACATCTATCTGACTTCCCACCAGCCGCAAGCAAAAGAATAGCAGGTTTCTGTCAAAAATGCATCAAGACAATTGTCACCTGAAGATAAAAAATTTGTGTATTCCATCAAACACTGTCAAAAACATCCTATGGGGAAAGGCAGTCCTCAAATATTCTTACAGAGATTTAATCTTAGGTACAGATGTTAAATAAATTCCCTAATGCTACCTTACGTTGCTGCGCCAAGTACCACTATGTAACTTTCCTGAGAAGAAATAAAAGCAATTTCCTGCATCGTACACATCGCCAATGGTGGATTCTGTTGTCTACCCCCTTCTTCAGGTCCAGAAAGGTGTCCAGTCTCAACCTGACTGTTTATTCATAACTTAGCAAGGACAACTAGTTTGTCAAATACAGCATGCTCACTGGCTACATTTCTAAATTAAAAAACCTAGTTGACTGGAAGCAGAGATAATGTCAACTTACACACAGCTTGCACCTTAAACCAACTTTTACTGCCTTAAATTCAGTTATTCCCATTTTTCTGACGAATACTGCTACTGCTATAAAAAGTGTAATCCTGCATGAAGAGCATAACTTTCTGCCCATTTTATTTATAGTTTGAAACCTGATTACAGACTGTATAAAGTATCCATTGAGGTTTCCCTGCCTTCTCAGGGAAAACTTTTCCTGATGTGGATATCCAGTCTTGGCACTTCTTGATAGCACAGAATTGCCTCAGTAGTAAGGGGAAGGGTTTCTGATAACAAACATAATCTAGGTAGGTTAAAAGCTTTCCTTCTGTTTCTACATATATAGGATATCACACCAATGTAGGAGAATATGAGTCTCTGACTACTGGTGCCAGACACAATATCATCAAGCACTCGCTCAGCTGCGCCGCGTAGGCTCAGGAGGCACAGAGCAAGTGAGGGGGCTGGAGTACAAGACTTTCAACACTCTCTCTGATAACAGAACTGGGGAACCTCAATGTTCATGTGCCTACCGAGAGAGTGGCAAAGCACAGACAGCTTGGGAGGCAGGACTCCCACCTACAGCCTGCAGTTGTGACACGCTGGTGCAGAAGCTGTGAATCGGCAGGAGCATGTGCTCAGAGAACGACAGGGAACATCCCAGGAAGCTCTGCTCCACGGGGAGACTAAACTTGAGGAATGATCCATCTCAAATTTAATTTTTTGTTTAAATGTTATCAAATAATTAGAAGTTACATTATCAGTAGTAGTCAAATGAAATGTGGTATTTACTGTGACTGAAACATTTAAATCAGCTAAGAACCCCAGTAAAGCCCTCCTGGAATCTGCATGTAATGCATTCGGACTGCAACCTTTATAGCCAGTATATGAGAAGAGATAAATTGAGTATCTTCCTAGTTCTTTCTTGGTGGTGTATGAGGCATGTGATTAAAACCAGGATAATAAAATTCTCCTGAGTTGTTTTCTGTACTTCAGATATAGAAGAATTACATAAAAGGGTTTTTATTATTCTTCTTTGAGCATTATAAGTATTTCTAATAGGGAGTTAGGTCTCCCACTTTGAACATTTCTGGGATGGAAGGAGAATAAGGAGGGTTGGTATCAGCTGCCAGAGAACCCTGGAAGTATGTAATGAGTTTCTATTCACTAAATAAAAATGCAAAAGTTCACATAAAAAGAAGTGATTATTTGCCAGTAAACCTTCAAGTATATCCTGTGTGAACAGGCACAAAGGGAAAACCTGGACATACTTTACAATGCAGCTGTAATACAATACTCAAGTTGATATTAGGCAACTTCATTGTGTTCAGTAACTAAACCAGCAGAAACGTGGAGAAAACCCACTGCAACTAGATGTACTATTATATATTTAATGAAAGTTATTGCATGTTAATTAACTAGTAACTGTCTTCTCAGAAGTGTGAAGTTTATCAATGTAGTTTTCCAGTAGCCTTATTTTCATCTTTGCATCTTCAAGCAAGATGTTTCTGTTGACTGCAATTCTCTGCTGGGAATCGTTAACATATGTGCCAAAGCCATTCATATTTCCCTTAAAAAGCCAAAATAAGGTACAGCTATTTAAAGAGGACATTGCTATTGCATAGTATCCATGCCAGCACAAGGGTGGATACCCTATTACACATAAGGTTTGGTTGTGACTGTGTTATTAACCTGAGACTTGAAACAACAGGCCACAACGTTTTTTATATCAGATATCCAAGAACCAGCACACTCATGGGTATGATGCAACCCTGTTACCTCCCAACCCTCTTAACCAAGCTCAGATTAGCAGAGACCTGGACTTTTAGATATTTGTGCAAATCTTCCCAGCTGTAGGTCTGTTCTTGGCTACAAGTCAGAGTCCCACAGCCTATTCTAGTATCCGCTACTGAAACTATGCCTAAATTATTCATTGCAAGTCTTTATTCATTTAAAAATTTCCTGTTTGATTGTGAATTAAACAAAATACTGCTTTAGCAACTGTCAGTATTATCCTGGAAAAGGAAGGCACAAGAGACACACAATTATTTTCACAAAGACTTTTTTTTAAAACAAATGTCATTTTTTTCATTTAAAAGCTATGTGAAAAATTTCATTCCATCGTTATGTCTACATGTTAGGTCCTCTCAGCAAACTCGTTAGGGTATCAGTATCTATTTTTACACATGGTCACATAGGTTCATAAAATTCACATCACCTTCTTCCATGCTCTATGTGTGTGCTGCTCCCAGCGCTCCTGGACACGCGATCTATGGGTGACAGAATTCTCATGCATGAATTACAGCAAAACAATTACATGGAGCTAAGTTCAGCAAGGCGATCTCATTTACTTGGATAAAGAGAGAAATAATACATGCCAACTCTATCATTTTACAATATCTGCTCCCTGGGAGTTCTTGCTCTTTTGCCTCAGGTGACAATAGTCCTCTAAGCTGGAGGTCCAGGCTCAGCCTTGCCATTTAAGCATGATAACAGAGGTTAAATAAATTCATGATATCACAGACAGGACTGTCAAATTGTGTAACTGGATTATCAGAGAACATCGCAAAACCCCAACCCGGCTGGCTAGATCTGAGACAAATTGGTTCTTCTCCCCAACTCAGATAATTTGCTTCCAAAGATCAATTTCCTATATCCTTGTAGCTTTCTTGGTACTGAGTTATTGAAAACATTTTGACACATTCAAAAAGCTCCATTCAAGTTCCTAAAAGGAATGACACTCAGTGATTAGCACCACTGGCAAACAGATGCACAGCAGATTAACAAAATGTTTTACAGTCTGAACGTAGCATAAAAAGCACATCAAGAGTCAAAATAAGCATCACTTTTCTTTAATTAAACTTGCTTTAAAACAAGTGTTTAGACCTCTTTTAATGAAGACAATAGAATACCTGCAGAGAAATTCAAACCTGCACAGGAATTATGTGGAAAGCCTCCAAACACATTGTACCCAAGTAACAAGAGATTGTGATCCTAGGAGATATTTTTTCTGTTGTGGTTTTTTTTTTCTTTTAATAGCAAACTTATCTAGAAAAATACATAGTACATGCTTTGCTGTTTGAACACTGCAACCACATAACAGGTCAGCTTTTCCAACAATTCCCATCTCAGCCAGGGACACAACTGCAGGACAAAGTAATCAGTCTCTCCCTCTCTCCTCCCATTTGGTGTGTGGCAGGCATTCACCAGTTTTGCAGTTCCTCCCAAGTTCCTTGTAGAAATTAAGACCTTTTTAGTTACCCTCTGGCTGACTATTTTCCTGAATTTGCTTGTCTGATATTTCTTCCAGCCCTTGCACATGCCGTAACCTGACCTATTTTCCTCCATTTCTTACCTGAGTTAACCTTATTCTGTACAAGTTTTGTTAATCTCATCATGGTATTAAAGAATTAAGGATCAAAATCATGAACGGAAATTTGATCTCGTGTCCAGTAAAGTATTGGTCAAATGCCCTGAAAAGGTTGTGCCGGGTTCTGTGTCAGACTGACCTTTTTAATCACAAATCAACAGATATTCTACTCTGCAAACTAAGAACATGGACCTGTGTTCTTTTTTTTCTTTTGTGCATTTCAAACTTCCAGAAATGTGTCACTTAACAAATTTGGTCTCAAAGAACATACAGAGGATGTGTCAGAATGAATAACTAGATAGCATATGTTCATAAGGGCAGTATTTTGCTGCAGTGTTGCAAACTACTTTCCTCCAAGGTGAAGAGAAAACCTTTGCAGTTCTTTGCGTTTGAACCACTGTTTCCTCTTCCCAACCTGGGCACTGTCCAGTTTTTACAGTTTGCCCTTGAAGACAGGATCAAGTAATAAAGCTCAATTATACCATTTCATAAAAAAAAAAAATAAATCAAATAGCTGGCATAGAATTAATCTTGCAAAAATAAGGCTGGTGATAAGTCAGATAAAAGCCAAGCCTTCTTACTCTTATTTAGGACACTCTCGAGCTTCAGCCAGAGAAATGGAAATCTGTGAAAGCGCACCTTTCTGAACTGCGATGGACTATATCCAAAAGAAGATTAAGCCACAAGATAGGCATATGTTGATGGATTTATTCCATTAGTCTGCAGAAAAGAGGGACATTAATGTGAAGAAATTCTAGTTTAAATCACTGAGCCAATTTCATTTTGGCTATAGCTAAGTTAGAACTCAATACAGCTACAAGTAGAATAAATTTGTCCTCTGGGATTGATGTTTTGATTGCATGGCTTAAATATTTTATTATTTACCTGATAAGTTAATTTTATATTACACTACCTTTTTGGTCTAAAGTAAGACGACTAATTTCCATTCTTGTGGTCAAAGCCATTATCTCCAAAGCACTTATTCAGATGGTACATTTCACTTTAAATTTGATTCTAGCTTCAACTGTATTGTTTTCTAATTACATTTCTGGTGGAGGTTTCGCCCTTGTATCTGTATGAGCTGAGTTATTCACAGTTAGCATTTTATTGCACCTAAATTACAAGTCTGGAATGTTGCTTCACATGTGATTAATTTGAGTAATTGTCAAGAGTCTGCCAAAGAGCCCATGTTCACTGAGATGAGGCTTTATAAATTAGACAGGCAGTGGGACTACCAGGAGAGTTTGTGCAGGAGATAAAGACTCTGCAATAGCTCGTGGTGTTTTCATGTGTAATTAGGAAATGCATTGTTCTCCAATTAAGGAAATTAATTAAAATCAAGCAGATGGTAATCAAGGCATATTGCAATATAATTTTCTCTAGCACATGCATTACTCTCAGGTGCTATCAATGTACAGTATTGGTTTTACACTGTAAATTTAGCTCCAGGATACATTATCCTGACTATCTGTTTCTTGATATAGTCTTCTCATTTTGCAATTTGCTTTTCATCTAACTGTACAATTAATCCTGTGGTACACATAAAAGGCAGTGGCTACAAAATACAGAATTTATTATGGGATATTTTTCCTCTTTTCCACAATAGTCGTGGTCAAAGAAAAAGTTAGATTGGCAAATATTTCATCAAAGAAAACTGCAAATTAATTTCACTGTTATGTGTGGCGTGATGTCATTGATCAGGTAATATGTTTATGGCTAATATCCTCCCCCAGAAAAAGAATACATAAGGGTAGTGCCCTAATGGCTGATTTTTAAAGCATCACATAATTGGAGCCCTTTGCCATGCTAAGGCATGAAAACAGGCTAAAAAGAGGAATACACATTTTCACAAGGGAGATCTGTTATGACTTTCCCCTCTAGCAGAAAATTCAAAGTGTATCTCTCAAGTGCAGAGCTAATCTCAGGCAGTATTTCATAGTGACACTTCAGGCATTGCTCAGGATCAAAGGGTAAGTCTCAGTCATATTCTCCTTGCATGAGAGACATTGCCTGTGCTGATTAGGGAGAATTCCCCTATAAAGCTCTGCTCCAGGTTTTAGCATACCAAACTTGGCAGAAGGCTACAAAGACCTCATGTCCCACTGAAAGATGCCTGTCCACGTTGCTCTACTTTGATTTGCTATGTCTAAGAAAGCAGTAGCCTAAATTCATAAGTTCCACCACAATTCACCTTCCTTAACAACATCATCATCTTCTTTTTTCTATATTACCTGAGGCCAATACTCCTGCACAGTGTCTATATTCCTATAATATGCCCTCATGGGTCAATACTCTTGCCTTTACTTAGATCAGTGGCTTAAAGAGCCTTAACAAGGTAGCACTTTGAAGGAAATAATATTTTTTCCCAACAAAGATACTACTTTTGTATTGTATAAATAAGCACTTTTTTTTTTTTTGAGTATTACAACCCTGAATTGTTCTCAACTAACATATTCTAAATGCAAATAGAGGAATCAGCAAGAAAAACATTGAGGAAAACCTGGAGTTTTTCCAGATGTCATAAGGTTAATCTCCCTTCACCTATTTGCCTGGCAAACTGTGCTGTTTCAGAGTTGTTAGTAACTAGAATTTTCACACCCTGTATGAATCTGTCATTATCTACTTTAAACACTGAACATATGTTCTGTTAATATAATACCCTTAAATTTTGCAAAATAGTTATTCATTTAAACTGATTAAGCAGTAATAAAGTTCTCCAAGGACTTGAAGAAAATAAATAGGCTTTCTTTTTCATTCATGACTAATTCAAATATATCCTATATGTTTTATATGTCCTTACAGCTTTGCTTTTAGATACTTTACCAAAGAACAGTTAAGCAAATAACTTCTTACTTAGAACTATACTACTTGGAATAACAAGGCTGAGAGTGGATTGTGCAGAGCCATATTACTGCAGTTTATATATACTGTGATTCATTATGATCCTGGTTACAGCTGTTACAAAACAGTGACTTTCTGCACCAAAGTGTAAAGCTACACAGAATGGCAGAGAAAAACAAGCAAACCTAGCAAATTTTCTGTGAAGTACTATTATGCCATCTTTATTCTTGAATCCAAAAGGCTTCTGTAAATCCAAAACAATGTGATTTTTGAGGGGTACTTAAATAACTTCTTAATTATAATGTCAAGATCCTAGTATCATTGGAAGTGCTTAAAATGAGAGACATACTGTGAGAAATGAACAGCTATTACATACATAAAAAAGCTATTTGCTTAAATGTAACATTTTGACCCAGCTTTGCAATGAATAACGCAACCTTAGGAAAGCTGTTGAACCACTTGTTTCGAACCCCCATCTGTAAAGTGAAAGTAATAACTATTATTGAGGATGATCATGACCTGACCAGCAAATGTTTAAAGAAGATTTCAGATTGTCATATTGACAGAATAATACTGAGTTAATCTTCTAAATAAAAAAGAACCCTCCAAATTCAGATTACAAGTAAATGCAACACCTTTTAACTAAGTCAAAATTAGACCCTACTGTGGCATAGAGTGCTTTGGCTAGCTTGTTTTTGTAAGCGTGTTAGCTTGTCTTAGTCATACTGTACAGATATAACCTGGAGTCAAACAAACTCAAAAGCAGACCAGAGAGGTGGTCAGTCTGAAGTCACACTATGTGTAATCCTGTTATATGAAATGATTATTTGTCCATCTCTGCTGCTTTTCTTCTCATTGGGCTTTACACTACATTGTCTTATTTTTTTATTACTCTCCTATGTTAATGTCCTTTCTTACCATCTAGCAGGTTCATGAAATTGCGTAGGACTGTAGACATATTAATGCAGAACTCAGAGTACAAAACAGAGTACAAAATACAGACAAGGCAGCAAAATAAGCTTATTGTTCCAGATTACCAATATACAAAGAAGATAAAGAAAGATGACAAGAGACAACAACAAGAGCTGTGAATTTGGGAAGCTGCTGAGTAGAGCACTGCAGAATAGCCCTTTTTTGGCAAAAGAGAAGATTTGCCTCCTTGTTTTTAAAGTCAAATGATATTTCCTAAACAGCAGCGCAACTTCTCTAACTGTTCAAGCAATAGGTCTAGCCATGGAACAAAAATACAGACAAGGAATGATCCTGTAATAATGGGATTCCCTTTCTGCTCTTCTAATTGAAGTCAGTTTACCACATTCAGTAAAGATTACCAAAAATCTCTAGCATACATTTTTCAGAATGCCACACAGATGATAGATGTTTCTAATAACACTGGGGTCAGAAAATAATAAGCCTTTGACCATAATCAAGCTATAAGCCCTGCTTTGCCTGTACTAGAAAGAGTGAAAGTGATGTGATAAATCAAAGTGGAAACAGAGAACTGAGCAGCAAATCTGACCCTTCTCCCCATTCAGTCTTTATGTGTTTCAATGCCAAATCCATTGTGGCCAAATGGATTTTCTACAGATATTTAAATGGGCAAGAGTAGATCATAGAATCATAGATCACATATACACTTTTCAGTTAGAAACACTGCTGCTGACCCCCCGCTCTGCGTTTTGGTACAATTTTCTTATGGCTTTAAGGAAAGAAAATCCGTTACTGTGTAAGCTGAAAGTGTAGTCTACATGCTGATGTAGTTCGCTTGCCAGAAAAATCTAGAAAAGTTAATGTCAGGAAGAAAATTAAGAATAATGAACATAGATCAGTTTCCATGCAAGACTAACAAGGAGCACTTGATTTAAAAAAAAAAAAAAAAAGCTAAGGTGTTCTTCCCCTCTAGTTATTCTTATTCCTTATGCACTAAAACTGACTGTTTAACATGAAAACTAAATCAGTGAGAAGGAACGGCTCACTGGAGATCAGAAGTCAGGTGCCTCCATTCCCTGGTAAACAGGATATTCAGTATAATGGAAAGGAAGGAAAAGGGTTTCACTTTCTCACTATCTCAACGCAGTTAAGTAGCAGTACAGCTAGAAAAAAAAAAAGGAGATTCAATTCCCAACTCTTTGAGGTTAGGCCAGAAAAGAGCTTTCTGAAAAGTGGAGAGTGTCATACATAAACTGTATCCCAGTACTAAATTCAGAGTTTGCCTTGTTATTTGCTGCTTAATATTATTGTGGTGGCATACTGAAAAATGTCTTCCCTATGGTACCTTAGAGAATGTATCACCTAGTCTTACTGCAATCAAATGAGCTTTCAGACCTCTACCAAGGTCTTCCAGATTATTAGAGGAAACAAAATGGGTTATAGGCATTTTAATTCAGTCTTACTCTTTTACAGCTTTCTATCTGCCATCTGTTAGCCAAACCAGAGATCTTAAATGCTGTTATAGATTCAAGGTAACTTTCTACTGCAGCCAGATGTCTCCTTTGAAAAGATGTCACCAATTCAGTTGCTACCAGTTCTATTTTAACACCTTGCAGGCTGCAGACTTTTTCACATTAATTACTAATATGTCATTACTGTCCACATCAAGATATGTGTGGGTGCATTTATTTCTATGCATACAAGCACACAATATAGTCAATGTATGACTATGTCTGTTGAAAAATACTGTACCGATTCATGGTTAAAATTTGGCATGATTGATTATGCTCTTTTTGCTCATGCACCTGGGAGCTATCTGGTTACTTTTTCAATATTAAACACAATAACAGGCTAATCTTTACCCTGGCTGCGATCAAAACTTGCAGCTGCAACACATTTTGATAAATAGAAAAACTTCACATTTCTTCACTCTCAGTTTAAGATCCCCCACAGGTCACTGTGGGGCGAAAATTATTTTAGCTGAAACAAAAATTAAATGAGGTTGTCAACTTCTTTTGCACTTAAGTAACACAACAAGGAAGTATCCCTTGCAAGAAAAAATGAAAGGAACAATACTGAATGAGAAAATGGTTTTCAACTAGATGGTGAGAATAATTTAAGAAGTGTCACTTCAACTTTCACAGGCAGAAAGCATCTTGCTGACTGAAACGAATCTAATTCTTTCAGATGGCTGCTAGTGCCACCGACTCCCTTAGGATAAGCACACACAAAAAAAATCTCATATAAAAGCCAACAGAGCAGAGTTTACCTCCTTTCTACTCATTCAGAAGAAAAATACGATTGGCACTTTATCTGATAAAATGGCTATAAGCAGATGTTCTTGTGAAAACTAACTCTGAGGTGATCCTGGGGAGAGGCTCCAAAAGGGGATAAAACCAGTTGTACTTGGAGTTCCACTTTCAGAACTATATGCTTATTGCTGGAGCCACCGTCTCTCATCTTTGTGAACTCTATGCCCCTTCGGATGCAAAATTCAACAAGGCTCCAGACAGTAGGTCGCATACAGTCAGAACTGCAGATTTAAACCAAATCTCTGTTACAAATATACCTTCTTTTAATAATATCTACCAACAGTGATTTTAATTTCTGTGGTCGTTAGCCAGTTCACACTTAATACCCTTTCAAGACAACAAGCTTTTCTAGGTTAGGATCGCAACCCAACTAATTTCAGGGACAGGTAAGCCTGTGCTTCTTGTATTGCAAGAGCCTTTGCATAGCAGTTTGCATGAGCACCTCTGCAAAACACAGTCATTTCTTGGGCTGATGAGACAACTCATTTTCCTCACCCCTGAGTATACCTGCACTATGCAACCACAAACTAACTAGTGAAGTTAGTGATGCTCCCACACTGATATGTACTCCTTCCACAACTGATCAGGTGCCCTTGTACATGCTGTGCTGCTTACCTTGTGCAGCCTGGGCCCTGCCAGTTGAGGCAGATCTTCCCTGCGCTCCCACAAATGGAGTGGATGTGGTTGCTATTGGTTCATGTTCTCCTGAGACTGTGGCTAACAAGAAAGGGCTGTAGGCTCCCATTAATATTAATATAGCTACTAATGCATTACAAAGTTTATTTTTGCATCATCAGAATTAAACAAACCAACATCTGAGGCAATTTCTAATTGATTTCTTCTCAAAACCTACTGTCTATGAAATCCTGGGCCTTCCTCAATAGAAAATCGTGCTTCATTAGGTAGAATATCTATTCCCACTAATCAACATTTTCAAACAACAGGGTCAAAGCGGTTTTATTGTCCTTCATTTTCTGGTTGCGCTGAATTAAAAGCAGGAGCCCACTGAAATGTTTCCAATGTCCTTCTATTGCCATCTAGTGCTCAAATCATGTAACCGCATGTATTTATATTTAAACCTGTAGTTCTCAAGCCAGGCTTCCAAGTGTCTGTAGCTCCATGGACTATTTCTAGGACTGCAAAATGTAACTATAAACTATATTCACTCTCAGAAGACTTACGTTTTCAATTCAGTGGTCTATTTCTCTGGGAAATTTTACAGGTCGAAACATCAAAGAACACTGATAATCACTATATAAATATCCATATGCATATATCTAGTGACATATATACATACACATAGTGTATGTATATGTGTAGTAAATCACTCTATATCTAAAGTTTACCTGCAGCCTCAAAATAAAACTCAAGAATGCGGCTTCCATGCAAGCAGGAAACAAGGTGTAACACAGACTACTTCTATTTTCCTCTGCAAACATTGCAACCTTGTCCCCCCATATTCCAATCACACTCACCCAGCTACAAAAAAAAAAAAAAAAATCATTAGATTGTCTTAAATACAATGAGATATATTTTGGCATGTATTCCAGGTATCATCCGAGTTCTAAGAATATGAAGTACATATTTTTTTTAAGGTCTTTCTACTACCTTGAAAACATAAAACTCAAGAAGACATCTATGGTTCTGATAGAAAATGTTGATTTATGAAGCTGGAGCATTAAGAAAGTTGGTTTGTATTGGGAGATCTGGGATCAACTCACCAATTTTGTAAACAGTCACACTGTATTTCTCAAGTTTAATGTTTTAGGGACAGCTCCAAAACCTGAGGTATTTAATGAATCTTTCAGCTTAAAAAACCTACGGATTAATGCAGATTATGTTCAATAAATTGCATGCTCTTATAATTAGGTTGCATTCCAAACATCAACCAGTTTTTTCTCTGGCATTCAATCCATGCTTCACCTATCCTTAGGAAGCATGCTAGAATAAGGATCAGAGAGTATTTTATTGCATTATAATTTACTCTGACCTTTTTCCTTGTCGCTATATTAGCAGGAATGGAAGGGACAACAGAGGTCTGTGAATCATGTCTCTGTCAACTACCACATCATAAGATTCTGTCCATGCAGAAACCCAGCTCTGTCTGTGAACTCTCCCTTTGTATGTGTGTGTTTGCAAATAATTCAGATGATTTCTACAGCATCTCTCCCACCTCCAGTTCTCAGATCATTGTCTTTCATTTTTCTTTCTAGCCCTTGTTTATTTTGTTGGAATTCTTTTAAGGACCCATAGGACATGAGTCAGTTTGTTTCATCCTTTTTCTCCAGAGCCAAAATCTTGCCACATATGAAAAATGGTTCTCTAAAACTTTAGAGCTTATTTCAACTTTAAAAGATATTAATTCACAGAGGAATTCTGCTAAGGCTGTCATAGCTATTAGCCAGTTCTTTATATATGAGCCTTTGATTTCTTCAAAACATGATCTACTTTAATTTATTAATCAAACATATTACTTCTGGACAGATCCAAAATTCTCAGCAAAGTTACTGAAAATGTTTCCTAGACTTCGGTGGGGTTTAGATCAAATTCTTGATAATTATTGTTACATGCATGCTTGGTCTCCAGGGACTGAAATTTAAAATTCTGCTACTTATTAAACATTATAGATTCAAAAAACATGAGGCAACCTAAATGCTGCTCCATCCTTCTTCCAGCTAAACCTCAAATTTAATTCTGTCACTTTCCCAAAGGAGATAACTGTATGTCACAGTCGCTATACCCCGTCTAAGATATTTTCCTTACAGCAGTCACCAGTACGTACTTTATATATTGGCAATTCATGGAGAGTTTTTACATCTAGAGCTTCTATTGAGATAAGAGGACCCTGAGTACTCTGCAGCTGCAAGAATCATTCACACACTCTACCAGTCCTATCAGCAGAAAGTTGGCTGCTTTCCTTCCTAGCTAAAACACGATAACACGATAAATAGCTTTCACCCACATCAGTGAGGCTGTTCTAACCCCTGGGCTAGAGGGAATACAAAGCAAATTCTTCTCAGCAGTCTCTGCTGAAACTCTTACACTCTGTAAGAAATGCTTTGTTGGAACATATATAAAATGCTGTCCTGGTTTCGGCTGGGATAGAGTTAATTTTCTTCACAGTAGCTAGCATAGTGCTGTGTTTTGGATTTAGTACCAGAATAATGTTGATAACACACTGATGTTTTCAGCTGTTGCCAAGTAGTGCTCAGACTACTCAAGGACTTTTTGAGCTTCTCCTGCTTGCCCAGGTGCATAACAAGCTGGGAGTACAGCACAGCTAGCACAGCTAACCCAAACTGACCAAAGGGCTATTCCATACCATATAACGTCATGCTCGGGGGGGGTTAGTTCGTTTGGTCGGTCGGTCGGTTCGGTCGGAATTCTGCTAAGGCTGTCATAGCTATTAGCCAGTTCTTTATATATGAGCCTTTGATTTCTTCAAAACATGATCTACTTTAATTTATTAATCAAACATATTACTTCTGGACAGATCCAAAATTCTCAGCAAAGTTACTGAAAATGTTTCCTAGACTTCGGTGGGGTTTAGATCAAATTCTTGATAATTATTGTTACATGCATGCTTGGTCTCCAGGGACTGAAATTTAAAATTCTGCTACTTATTAAACATTATAGATTCAAAAAACATGAGGCAACCTAAATGCTGCTCCATCCTTCTTCCAGCTAAACCTCAAATTTAATTCTGTCACTTTCCCAAAGGAGATAACTGTATGTCACAGTCGCTATACCCCGTCTAAGATATTTTCCTTACAGCAGTCACCAGTACGTACTTTATATATTGGCAATTCATGGAGAGTTTTTACATCTAGAGCTTCTATTGAGATAAGAGGACCCTGAGTACTCTGCAGCTGCAAGAATCATTCACACACTCTACCAGTCCTATCAGCAGAAAGTTGGCTGCTTTCCTTCCTAGCTAAAACACGATAACACGATAAATAGCTTTCACCCACATCAGTGAGGCTGTTCTAACCCCTGGGCTAGAGGGAATACAAAGCAAATTCTTCTCAGCAGTCTCTGCTGAAACTCTTACACTCTGTAAGAAATGCTTTGTTGGAACATATATAAAATGCTCACTGGGGCAGTGGAGAGAGCCCAGGTATCCCTTCATGCAGTCCTAAACACAAACACATGAGCTGTAAGGAAAGAAGCATCCTCTTTCTCCAGATAGTCCTGCTCATTTTCATCCCACCAAAACTTAAAGTTTTCTCCTGTATCACACAAGTTAGGGGGACCAATCATCTGAGGGTTGCTATTGCCAAAGCAGCCAGGCTACCCAAAAGGCTTGGTGTAAACAGAGTCACTCTGCTGAGTTCTGCACGACAGGTGAATGGATTTAGATTCAAGCCTAAACAACAAAATGCATAAACTAAAAGAAAGAATGGTTTTAACACTGTGACAAGAATAAGCATATTTAGGGGGAAAAAGAAATATCAGACTTTTCTACAGCATCCTGCCCACTAAATGAAGTGATTTCTCTCTTATGTTCTGTAATATACGTTGCTTATTAAATACAGCCATATTACAAGCATCTAGGTCACAAGGAAATATTTCTGCCCTGTATCTCAGTTTGGAATGTAAGAGATCAAAAATACATGATGGTGAGAGATGATTCAAAACATTTTGTGAGGACCCTAGAGTGAACTTATTACTCAGAGTGCCAAGGAAATCTTTTTACCATACTAGTCCCATGAACCAACATTGTCACTTGCACAGTCAATGTCATTTCTCTTTTGAGACTTTTCATTTATTTTACAGTGAAGTCCTGAGTTTTGGGGTTTGGGGTTTTTTTGCATTGTTCTTTATATTTTCAGCCGAAGTTTTAAAAACTGACACTAGATGGTGCTTTATGATGAGAAAACACTAGGCCCCTTTTTCTTTAAAACATTTTCCTGCTGCGGCACTGGAACAAAATAAAATGAGCATTGCAATTATGGCAAGCTTTGAAGAACCATGCCATCAGATTCCCAACACTTGCTTTATTACTGAGGAAAGCAAACTCATTACAGAATCATTAAAGTGTAAACTGCAGAATAAAATTAAGTTCCCTAATGCTTCTTTTCATTGTATGAAACTCCTGTGTTACAATGTTAATACATTTTATGCATATTAAACACATCAAAATAATGATTGTGTTCATACATGCCACGTGTAAGATACTTTATTTCTACAGATATAGATATTTAAGGTCATTTTATTTAAGTACAGAAATACTGTTTATATATAAAATACTCAATATTAATAAATAAAAATTATCTTTCTTCATGGCAACCAGTAAATTCCAATACTGCATGAGAAGTAAGAAGGGAAAATGCTATTCTTATGAATTAAAAGCAGGGGTAAACAGTCTACTGGAAAAACTGAGATAAAATAATGAAATGTTTTCTCATCTATGTTAAAATGAAGTTAGCTGTAGTTCACCTGGACCAGTGGCCCCTGGTCTGTGTATATGTTCTTTTTTGACATTTTCATTTGGTCAAAAGGAGATCAGACTGTAGGAAAGCCACTGTTGTCAAGGTTAACAATATGATGCTTTAAAAGAGCTTACTTCTTTACTTCTTATGCATTCCTACTAAGTCTATAAGCCTCATATGTGTGTCATTTTTAATTAGATTAACAAATTCTCTCCCAGTAATGGCTAAGTATATTCATTCAGTATGGAAAATAACTTAGTAGTTAAATAAATGTGATGACCAATTATGACTTCAATGAATCGGTGCTACAAGTTACCAGACTGATGAGTTGGACGTAGAATGAACATGAACTAATTACATCAAACTGAAGAACAAGCTGAGCTCTATATAACAGCTAATCCTGCAAGGAAGACAATCACTAACAATTAGACATGTGTTATCTTCACAACCAGCTGATGTATGCACTTGGAGACACACCATGGGTGACCTTCCCATTGAGAGTATTAAACTCTGCTCTCTGCAGGAACTGAGGCACCGCTGAAAGTTTTACTTCCCAGTGAACGCCTCATTCCCTCCATAGTTACAAATTTATTTAACAGGGATTATTTGGGTGTGACTCAAGGGTTAATTCACAGAAGGCCCAAGACTGTCACCCTTGCTGAGGCGGGACTGTCACCCTCTTTGCCGTAAGCAGCACTGTTCAAAGGAATGCCTGCGTAGTAAGGCACTGCACAAAAACAGATGACAGAACTGAAGTAGTGGGAAGGAAATCTCATGCTCAAGACTCAAAAGGGCATTTTGCTGATTAATTATATCGTATTAATTATATTCTTATGTTACACCTTGGATTAGAAATCACATAGACTAATGCTTTTGAGGTAAAATACCTGCAGGGAGCTTTGTGGGTAAAATGCTTGCTGTTTTGAAAGATGGCATATTACATCCACGCAGGACCCCTGTCCAGAGACCACATGGACTCTGTCTCCCATTCCTCATATGAGAAAAACTACTTCCACTTTCCAAAGAGTGAGAGAAAAAGAGAATCCATTTTTAATCATCAAAGTCTGGGCAACATAAATTAGGGGTTTTCTGCAAGAAAAAGCTACAGAAAAAGAGCATTTCTGGAGTACAATACTACCAAGTTTCACTGCAGTTTCTGCAAACCTGTTGGTTTTTTTATGGTGAAGTTTTGGTTTTGTTAAAAGTTTTACTCAATTTTGTTTTTTCCCTGATGAGAAGACAGTGATTCTCTTCAGGTCATGCCAACCTATTCTGAAAAATTTTTTACTTGTTACATTCAATCTGAAGTTCACTTTGGATCATTGCAACAGTAGCCAATATTCACCACAGGTGCCAGAATATATCTGGTTTCCGCTCTGCCCAGAGCCAGAGCTTCCTGACTAGACTACATGTCCCAGGATTCATCAGACTTCATTTTCCAGATGAGCTCCAGACAGCATCCCTGCTGTGCCATCCGGTGACCCTACCCATGAAAGTACATGCGGATATGAAGCTTCAGGATAACTGTAGTAGCCCTTACCAACACAGTATGATGTCAAACACAGCTGTTCCAATATGTTTTTGTGATGCTGAGAATCTCTCCAAGGTCTCATTATTCATATAAAATTTAAAAAATACGTGTTGATTTTGGCAAACTAGTGATTACTTATTTTAACCGTAAATTGACTGAGGATAAATGTTAAAAAACCCTTTGAGATAAAAATTCTTCAGTTAGACCACCAAAAAAGTAATATAACAAAAAGAAAGCAGTGACGTAACACAGAACATGCATCCCTACTTAATCTGATTCAACCTCTTTTCACCTATAGAGACAGAAGTAGAAAGACAAAATCACGGCAGTATCCCAGATGTGGAACCAGTGTACAAAAAAGTTTTTGCCATTCTCTGATGTTTTAATATTTTATCTGAAAGCATTAAAATTGAGCATGGAAAAATTAAAGAGAACTTTATCTATCCATGAACGTAAAATAATTGGATACACAATACTTAAGAACCTCTGAAAAAGTGGGGCTTTCCTGGAAGCACCTTCTGCGAAGGAAAAGGAAAAAATGTGGACAGATGTCTGATTCTGATTTCATTTATATTGGTATAAATCAGAAGTGGCAACATGTCAAGTAAATAATGCAGCGATTTGAGAGCAAAGTGTGAACTGTGCAATTTACAGCAGCTTCTGAATAAAATGGTGTGGCCGTATACCTAGCCAACTTGAAGACAGAAGAAAATAACATTGCATAGAAACAATTCAGCTTTCTCCTTCCGTCTTAGGTCACATAAATCAAACAAGGCAGAGAAACATGGACATCATGATCCAGAATAATAAATAAATATAAATCTCGGTAAGTAAAAATGCCTTTAGGCATCAGTGAATGTGAAAGGTCACTTCACTTTACCAAACATCCACATAAACATGTACCATGTTACAGCAATTCTCAGTGATTCAGGTGAAACAATAGAGTAGCTTCTGCAATAAAAATTCAGCTGTGACTGAGTTTCGGTGTACACTTGACGTGTAAAGACTGTAATAAAATGTTAGGCTCGGGAAAAACACTTGAACTAGCCATGCTCTCTGATTTTCTTCATGTTCCAACCTCATGTGTTCTACAGAAAACTCATCTCATCCCTTTCACTGTCTGATACTCTTTCCAAGTTTGGCTTGCAGGCTGGCAACCTGAGGTAAGAGAGGTACAAGGTGCCAGAGCCA
This sequence comes from Egretta garzetta, assembly GCF_000687185.1. Lineage (NCBI taxonomy): Eukaryota > Metazoa > Chordata > Aves > Pelecaniformes > Ardeidae > Egretta > Egretta garzetta. The sequence goes on along the minus strand of NW_009258754.1, from coordinate 3,167,443 downwards.
TGACCTTCCTTCCCAGTGACAATGGCACGTATGGTGGGATTAAAGTAAGAGCACAGTCAACTTCTGGCCATTTAACTCACAAGTCTGTCTTAAACCATCATCTCCCTACTTCCTCACATTCGTCAGCTTGTGGACAATAGAACTGACAAAACGGAAAAGAATATAGCAAAGTTATTTTTCCTCAAAAGCTTTTTGTTTGTTTCCTTTGTTTTTCATGAGGACAGAACTGCAGGCTTCCAAGGAGTTCAGACAGGCTATTCCTGCTCTTCTTTCTAGCTAAGATCTTCTTGACATGGTTGTCAGCATTAAAATACTGTTGTATTTTTTACCGTTGTAATGTTTTTCTTACTTCCATATGGAATACATAAAAAGTCCTACCAGCCAACAGTCATGGTCTCATTCACCCTTCAGAGTAGCTGCAGCTTTAGACATCTGTTAAAAATCTGTGTGGAAGCAGAAACATTAAAGAAATAGTTCCTAAGACTGAGTGCCCCTTTAGGAGAGGTGGAATTACCACTGAGCAAAGAAAGGGAAATCAGTGGCTTTACAGCATGATTGCTTCTACCCCTCTATAAACCTGAAAAGCTACTTTGGAAACATCCTAGATGGAGGCTCTGTTGGTTGGCAGGGGGGTAAAAACACTGATTGATTTTATAAGTCCCTTTTCAACAATCCATGGGACTGATAGATATCGTGCAGTCCCCACAAGATTCCAGGACATGCTCCTTTCATCCCTTCTGCTTCCCAGCCATGTGCTTAGCCCAGCTGCCTGGCAATGTGAATTGTGGTGGAAATCTTTGTATTATAACATCAAAAGAGTTAGACAATTTCTCCATCCCTCCTTATTTAATGATTTTTATCTCCAAACATTGTTAGTTTTTAATAATGATCACCTAATCTGCAGTTCACACTTCTCTCTCTTCCTCCTCAATGGCTCACCGCAAGCTTTTGCTACAGAGCAGCTACGTTCAAGATTGATGTAACATTTGTTCTTTTATTCTATGCTATGACTCAAAATAAAGTGAAGAGAGATCTGATAAATCCACACCATACTTATCTATTTGGTATAGTGACATGAGGGACTACCCCACTTGATCTAACAGATTTTGATCTTCTTACCTGTTTCACTTTAAATACTAAAGATTAAAAGTACTAAAGAGAAAACTAAATTTAATGATAGATGTAAAGGTCACTTGGGGCAAGGAGTCATCAGGGACAACTGTTTTCAGGGGCACTTCTAGCATGGTGTGAATTAAGTTTAGCATTGTAAAAGGCAATGATGTGTACAGATGGGGCCCCTTAGAACAAGAGGGAGTACAGCTTAAGTAGGAAATCTATACAGAGAATGTCAAACATCATTTATTTCTAACAATGAATGTCTAGCTCCCAGGCTCACTTATGTGTGCTCCTTATTACCAATAGCCCATTCCAAATCTCTGATACAGAGGAACCTGACCTAAGATTGACATAGTCCATATTCTGAATCCAACCCCATAAGAACCATTAAAAAGACCTCATTCTACCCATTGCTGGGCTGCCTGACCCTAGCAGTATTGAATCTGCATCACACGGGCTCCTGTGGCCGCAAAGACCAAGTGCTGATTAAAAAAAATGTTTTATGTGGCGTGGTAGAGGACAGATGGCAGCAGCAGCTGGAAACCTTTGCAAAATATACATCTGTAATAATCAAAACAGCAACAAAAAACCTTCCAGCATACACAGAAAACTGCAAAAACCAGAGCTGACTGACTAGCCCAGAGAGCATAAATGTACAAGAAGGGCTATTAAATCAGAAGATTGTGACTTTTGCCAAAGCAGGCCACCGCGAAGGCTCACCCCAAGCAGGAGCACTGCTGGCACAGCGACATGCTTCCCACAGCTCCCCAGGGCATGCACAATTGCTTGTCCAAAGCATTACCTGGACACACTCTCAGTTCATCCCTGAAATGGAGAAAGCTATACTGGGTCCAGTAGACTGTGACTCTTGCAGGCAGTAGTGACAAACATTGCTTTTGTTGAGCAACACCCAAGCCTGGGGTTGGGGACAGTGCCTGCTGGTCTCCTCAGCAGTATGACTGGGAGAGGAGAGGGTTTAATGACCTGCCTGCACAGGGTACTGTGGGCATGAGATTCATTTGATCACCATGGCCAACTTGTGGCTGACACTTTCACTCCTCTCCTGTCAGGCTACATGACTAAAATTGTTTCTCTGCAGCATACAGCACCTGTACTAGATCACACAGATGAGCTGTTTTAAAGCTAGCAACTTGCTTGTTCTGAAGGCAATGAGACATATGTGGGTACTTCTAGAAACAAAAAACAAGTTCTCTTTGGCAGAGATAATTAACAAATTATAAATGCAATCATACAAACAGCTTGAATTAAGGAACTGTACTTTTTTTGGTTTTTATTTGGACTTTCTAGAACCCATTCAAAATGCCTCTAGTGCAACCCCATGCCTCTTTCCAATCTTATTTTAGCAATCAAAAAGCCTGAGTAAACTTTTAGGAAGGGATAAATGCCTTCCCCATTTTTACATATACTCCCAGTGCTCCCTGAAATTAAGTCTGAACACCCCCATCATACAAGTGCAGGTTTCTATTTTTACTTTTCCTCCTCTTCCAAAGCACTTCACAATCTCAGTAACCCACTTGTCTTGATTACTTGTGGGAGAAAAATCCATGCCCCAGATTCACTACAGGTTCTGTAAAGGAGCATCACAACTTGTTTGTGACATATTTTCATTAGTTGAGCTCAATAAGCATTTCCTAGCTAGAGGTATAGGATTTGGACGGTCATCTGCAGACACAGCATACAAATAGCAAAGGTTACATTTATAAGGAAGATTATGCCTATAATTAGCAATTTTAGCAGAAAAAATAGATTCTCTTCTTCTGAGCCTCCAGATGAGCAGAATAGGAATCAAAACTCTGATGCCATCAGCTATAAGCCCAAGTCCATGCTTCTTGACAGATAAGCAAATTCTACCAATCTTTTTGCAGGCACATAGCTTCTTTTCTACACCTTTCTTGCTGTACTGATTTTCCACAAGCAAGTATTTTCTGCTGCTACCTACCAGTGCAGGTGGAAAAGCAGCAGAGGCATAGACTGGCTTTTCCTGTGTTTGTAGTGGAGGTAATGAAGGGGAAAACTGACTTCCTTGCATAGACCACGCAACAAGTCTCCCTACAAGACCAAAACCAGAGGAACCATCAACCCAATATCATTCCTATTTTTTAATGTCTCCCTTAGTTGCCTTTAAACATATACTGAAAAAACCCCCAAACCCTAAACTAGTTGATTACAACAGACATAGACTGCATGAGTATTCAGTAACACACACATATACCAGATTTTTGAACAAATAGCAAGCAAGGCCTGAGCAAACTCATTGCTGTTCAATCTCCTTTCCCACGTTCATTTTCTTAAACATGGCAGCTCCTCAGCTGGCTGTGAGGGGTCCTTCCTGGCACAACAAATTCCAACCACAACTAGGTTTCATTTCCAAGAAATTATATGACAACAGCACACACAGACGTGATGTGGAATTGCTAAGGGAATAATTCCATGTATATTCCTTCTTGCCCTACCAGCTGAGAGGCACAGGGGTCTTCACAACTTAACTGTTCTACCTTAAGATGAACAAGGTGTGCAAGAACATAAACTAATCCCTATTACATGATATTCCTCCCACTATTAACTAGGTCAGTTTGGGTTCTATGCTAAGAATTCGCAAATGCAAAAGGTTTCACATTTGAAAACACACATCAACTTCAGCCTGGGAATTTGGGATCTCTTACAGAGGAGATTCATGGAGTTTGCTTCCTATGGCTTTGAGCCATACTTTCCAGTATTCATGCTTTCCCAGTTTCTCAAACCTGAAAACTAAAACAATATTAACTGTACTATACATTAAGATAGTCCACTGTGTCCATTCCAGAAAAATAAAAATGAGGGTTTGAGTTAGTCATTCTTTTTTTCTTTACTACTCTGCTGAGGCAACAGTTATACTTCATTCATTCACTGACATGAGAAAATATAACAGTTCATTAGCACTTTCCCCTTTTCACAGACATACATTGTGCTATCAGACTACACATTTGGACAAACCAATTACTTTGTACAGTAAATTTCTCAGTGAAACCATTTTCTAGTGTATTGATTTTGTTTCTGAGAAGGTGCCCACATCTCTACGTGTCAAAGCTGTTCCCTGGGTTTGCAGAAAGTTATGACAGACTAATGTGGTAGAAGAACAGAACAGCTTTGTAAGGACAACAACAACTTGTTGCATAATGTATTATAGGAAGAAATGAACTTACTAGTGCGTAGAAAGGCACATAAAATTGACTACTACGATGAGTCTTAATTATGTTTTTAGCTATTCACCAGGACTGTCACGGAATATAGTCTCATATAAAGAAAATTCCTAACTGCAACCTTGAAGTAACTGAAAGAAAAAAATGGTACAAACTAAGAGTAAACACAGTATTTCAGAAAAGCACGTATCGTTCATTTGCATAATGAATGATATATTTACTGTGATCCTCCTCTTCCTTTGTGATGCTGCACACATACAATAATTTTTGTTAAAAACTCAATTTTTTTTCCCCAGTGCCACTGCAGATGAGGTTTGTACTGAGCTCTTTATAGGTATTCCCAATACGTCTCCATTGTACATTTGAACACATCACTAGTGGTTCAAAATCTGTGTATGACATTGCAGCTAAATGTTAGTACTGAATAGCAGCTGCTATTGTGCCCATTTTCACCAAATTTGCTGTCCATTACGATTTATTACAAAATGAAGTGCTATGTTTGCAGTTTGGAAAATCACAGGTAAGTCACACAGCTGTGAACACATCTGTATCACAAAAGGGTAAAATAACAAATCAGACTGCAATCAGTTCAGTCATCACAGACAACAGTTGTAAGCGTAAGGGTGAGTCTTTCACAGATAAACTCAGGAGAGAAAGTTTGGCTGCACAGGAGCTCATTACAAATAAGAACTCTTCAATTTCTTTCATAAAAAGTTGAGCCTACACAACATCCATGTGATCCAGGAAGATTTAAACGTGCAGCACGTTAGTCTGACAGCAGCAAAGACTGGCACGAGGAAAGAAGCAATACTGGTGATAGAGCTTATTATCTAATGCTAGCAAACAGCAATGCTTAGCGGTCAACACCGTAGTCTTTTCACTTGTTCATATTTGATAGAAAAAATATAATGCAGCTAAGGCAAGGTTCAGAAATCATGTTTTAGCTAACCTGTCACTTTTATAAACAAAACCTTAGTGCAGCTAACATTTCTGACATTTCCTGCAAATACGTCAGAGATCTCAGGCACTCAGATTAAGGTGCTTGGCTTTATGTTTTCACGCAACCATTACACTGACATGATTTATCTACATGTGTTAAGACAAGTACCTATAGCATTGGAACCCGGAGCCCAGTCCACAGCCGCTTTACTCTCATGGCAAGAATGTAAAACGTGACTGATGCAGCGTTGATTCATTTCCAACTTCAATTTCTGAAGTTCCTCCAGAGACTGCCAACCTAATTCTGTAATATAGAAAGAAAAATGAAGCACATTACTATGGAAATTAACATATTACCAAAACCTCATGAGTATGACTCTCAGATACCCTCAGATAATTGTTACCATATTAGATGAAAATAGTAACGATAGGGAAATGGAAGTAATGAAGTGAAGGAAAGAGAATTTTTTTAAAATTATCAATAATTTCTACCTCCTTCAACTCTTGTTGATTTGCCCCTTTTTTCTTACAAGACTCTGTTCCTTTGGATTATAATTATTGGGTCTGTAGGAGATCATTATTTGTTGTGTTTAGTAAATGTTTCCATGCTCAGCCTTATAAAGGATGGGGCTGGTAACTGTTTCACTTATGGTTGTAAATAGATAAAATAGAACCCACCAACCTCATTGTTAACAGTAACTTTAATAGAGAGAGTTTTGCTTAATCACTTCAGTATTCACTTCAAAGTAAACATTCATTTTCTGGTACCAGAAAACATTTGTAGATGTAAGAGTGCCTACTTATTGCTACTCTGTTTTGTACCAGTTGTACAGTGCTCTCAAGAGCTCTTGAATTTTTATACCTGGTTTGATTTACAACATTCTTTGACGCAGAAGAGAACACTTGCCTGAGGTGACATCTGAACCATCATTCAAATTCATTCATAGAATTTACTGAGGAACATGGTACAAAAATAAGCACGTCCCCTCTTATTCAATAACAAATACCCAGCCTCCGCTTGACAGCTTGGGCAAAGGATACCATTTTCTTGGATGTCACCTCTGCAGTGGTGTATCACCACGGTGAAATGCAGTGAGTGAGCAACTTGTGCAGATTATGCACTAAATCCACTGGCAGGTGGGCAGATTGTTGCTAATAGCCAACGTGCTTTTTTTGGATGTGAGGAAAGTGGCATTTTGCTAATGTTGGTAACAGCTCACATGGCTTGTGATGCTGCTACAGCTGAAGAATGTCCCTGAATTTTAAATAAGGAAGCAGACTGCTCTGCATTACGGGAACCTTATTAGCTACAAACAATGCCATGGTGAAGTGGATTGTTGAGGACTGTATCAAGGACTGTCTAGAAAGGAATTATAATTTCACTGTCTCAAGTTCTCTTGTAATTCCCTTCACAGTTACATCTAAGCACCACAAAGCCTTTTTTTTGTTTATTTATCTTCAGAACCTCCTTGAAATAAATGGGAAGGATGGGGAAGTGAAGTAGAACATGACTAATCTACATTTGCTTATGTGCTCAGAAGTACCTGTGGACATCTGAGGTGTACTTCACTCAAGGTCACATTGAAGACCTTTGGTAAATGAGAAATTGAAGCTGGGTATCGTGAATCTAGCTTTGCCTTCTAGCAGTCACTCATCTCTCTGAAAATGAAAACTACTATAAAATGAGGATTCAAATAATAGTCCCGGTGCAAAAAGACAAAAAGATAAAAGTGGCAGCAATGGTTTTAATGCAGAAACATGGGATCGTATAGGTTTCTACCTCCACTTCTTCCACCAAATTGTGTTCACACAGAATCCACATGGTGCAACTTACACAAACAGAATATACTATACACCTGCTGAAATCTGTAATAGGAACTTGCTTTGTCATAGAGACATTACTGCAACAAGCAAAGTAAATATATTTAGCTCTAACCACAAAAAATGTCAAAAAAATCCTGCCTTTAAACCCATCAAATAGAATGCCTCAGACTTAAATAGAGCCCACACATCAGAAAAAACGTGGTAGGCTATTTGCAAATGTGCCATACCTTCAGACTTCGGCCATAAAGGATCTGGTCCAGGTGTCATGCAAGACGGCAAGAAATTCCTATTAACTTGAGTCACACAATAGGAATCCTTAAAATTGCAAAGGCTCAATCTTAGACTGCAGTCAAATATTTAAATGTGTAATTCAGGGGTAAGGACGGATGGTACAACTAAGCACAGGATCTAGACTTAAATACTATCCGGCAACATATTTTAATCTTATTATTCACTTAACTGCAATAACCACTTTGCTCTGTGGCCTCTTAATATGGGTCAGACAATGCAAAACAATCCAAAATTCACATTTTAATACAGGTATCTAGGGTATGTGGAAGAGGTCATCATTTAGACTATCGTTCTTTTTCCACTGATTAAAGAGGAGTCTAGGGGATTCAAACTGATTATATTTAGAGAGCCAAAGTGAGACTGTTGATCATACTGGTACGGATGTTCATATTTTCAGTTTTTCACAAATAGGCAGCACTCTCAAACTAATAAGGCAAAGAGCTTCAACATATTTTCACAAAAACCCCCGTGGCTGGTTTGTGAAGGAATGGAACAACATGTAAATGGATGAATAAGGGCTCCATTATACAGAGATATATATTCCACCTATGAAAGGTTAACATAAAAATCTGCAATTTCATACTGCCACTGCTATTTCTCTCCTTGTATTGAATATTTATTCTATAGGCATACTATGAACACCACAACTCATAAATTATTTGAAAGCAAATAGATTTATAGTAAGACAAGAAGGTTACTATATCTGCATTGAATTTTGTATGTATTTATATTCTGGTTGGCACAGCCATTAGCAAGCACTAGTGTAAATTATTTAAGGCAATCTCCCTCTGAGTCACAAACATTTAAAACTTATTAGTATGTATTAGAACTTTAAATTAATGCAAAGTTTGTCTATCTGCATAGCCTTTAAAAATGTTTTGTTCTGTGCTCTTTTATATGAAATTCACTTCAATTTGTCTGAGTGCAGTGCTTCCAGCTCTCAGTCATTTTAAATGCCAAAGATTTTATTTGAATAAACGATAAGTGAGGAATGGAAATTAACTTAAACCTGCCTATCAACTACATTATGTTAGAGTTCTTGGTCTTACTGTTATGGCCACAAAATGTTTTTTGAAAAGAACATGAATGTGCTCAGTTGTTCATGAAACACCCCTTTCAGGCAGAGATCTGTGCCCTACACAGCTATAAGTACAGCATGAGAACAGCTATCTATCAAAACATTTTTGTTCTTATGTTGGCCCTGTTGCTGTGACCCTGGGGAAGCCGACTAGCCTCAACATCCCCAACCACATACTAAAAATATAGCTACCTTGAAAAGTACTTTCACTTCTACAAACAAAAAATTACTGTATTAGAATGAATATTAATATTTGTCACTCCTTCACATGTATCAGCCTGTCTGAAAGATCCTTACTTTTCATGGGCACCATTTTGCTGGTGGGCTGCAGGCGATACAATAATGGGGTAATACTACTCAAGATTCAGGCTACAAAAGGGCCTGATGCTGGAAAGCAGAACATTGCTCTTCATAAACCACTGGAGTAAATGATTTAAAAAGAACAACAATTACAGTGGTATAATTTGTTTTCATTGATTTAAACAACTTCCTGTCAAAGCAAATTTCGTGTAGCAGCTCCCGCAAAGCACTCTATCCCATTTCCAGACATATAAGCCATAAGCACTGAGCACAGCTTATAAACAGCAGTAGTAGGGTTAAAGGATTCCTGCCTAGCTCCTTGCAGGCGAGTTTTAATTCATCCTACTGAGCATCTGTGTAATAGCAGCAACACATTTTAATAATTTATGTGTTTGCGTGTGGCTCCATGCAACCCTGGTTTAGCTCAGTTCCTTACTCCTAAAAATATGCAGTTGTCTCCTGTTTAGTATTTGACTTATCCCCAAAATTATTATGTTTATTTTTGTCCTGAAAAATTAGAGTGGTTTCTTTGATGAATTCTTTTAAACTTTGTTCTTTCAGAAACATAATCTGACAAGAGAGTTTTGTACATCTGTATCATGCTCATCTTTTAGTTCTCCAGACTCAGTGTTTGACAGCTGGATCATTCTTATCCAGAAAAACACTCTGAAAATGCAGACACTGTCTGGCGCCAGGTGCACTGCGGTTACTGAATCCCAGAATCACTGGGGTGGCACGCAGGACATTCAATTATTCTAATGTGATCTCTTGCTGTTCTTGGATTCTGGTTGGAAAAGTCTAGCAGGCTTGTTCAAGCAAAGCTCACACACTGCTTTCTTACTTAAACATCTTTCTTTTTCCTGGTCCTTGAAATAAGCTGGAAAAATCCACCACAATTAATTATTAACAATTAAGACTACAGCCAGGAACTGCAGGCTTATGGCCTGTATTTAAAAAAAAAAAATTCTAGTTTTAGTATCTTTCAAATTAATTACTGTACAGAATAATAGACCACGTCACTGGCAGGTGATCCTGGCATTTTGTTCTTTTTATCTCTCTGGCACCTTAGCTATTTATTTACAGCAAACACCATAAAGCATTTGTCTAGCAAGAGCAAACCAATTCTTAAAAGGAGTCACTGTGCTTTCTGGTTCATCAGATACTTAGAATTCAGCTTTCTAACAAGAAAGAGCAAATAAAATATGTCCCATGGAATGCCTGTTCATTCTGTTCATCACCAAGCAGCTAGTTCATACCTGTTGAAAATTCAGTGTACCTCAAGAGGTAGCCTTTATGAATATATACCAAAAAGAATATGCTTCCATGAGATAGACATTAGAATTCATGTAGGCAGAAAGCTCAAATGTCAGAAAAGTTTGATGTACCTCTGCCATCTCTACTTATGGATCCACCACACCCATCATCGGTTTCTCAGGCAAAAAAAAAGCTGTTCAACTTTACTAACATAAAATTCAGTAGAGTAGCTTGCCAAGCGCATCTTCAGAGATCCGCTATCTGCAAAAGTGTAAACTGTTGCAAACCAAGCCAACTTCAGTACAAGAGCACCCTGGGCCATACTGCTTAATTCTGGAGTCATTCCCACAAAGTCAGTGGCACATAGAAGATCAGAATTAGGAGCTCCATTCTTACAAGGAGAAAGAATAATGAATTTTCCAGATTTTACATGGAAACCATAACTGATGTTAATATATAGGGAGAAATCACTGACTTGCAGCAAAAAATGCTTCCACAGAGCAAAGGCTGCCATTTCACTAGAGAGACCTTTCTTTACATTGTGGCTCTTGCCCCACAGACTCCAGCACTCTTGTTGACTAATATTGATACAGCTACAGCTAGGGGAAGAGCCGACAGAAAACTCTCATCCTGGCGTGGATGTGGTAAAGCCAGAGGGTAATTTGGAGCATGGAATTTTTGCAAACAGATTATTTCCTTCTGTCATAAGTAAACTCTTTATTTGCTTCCCTTTACTTAAAGAAAACAAAACCAGATTAAATAAAAATAAATTGCAAATTCTGTTATTTTTGGCATGTGTATGAACTTAGAAATACTCAGTTGGTAACCCAGGAGACAGACAGCAGACATCTGTTAAATTCATGCAGCTGATACAAGGTAAGTAGTGACAATGTATGCTTTTTACACAACCCTATGAAACTAGGCTCCAGACCTCTTCAGGGACCCTTTCAGTCCTCACACACTTCAGGCCTGGGGCTACCACCCAGTATGACACAAAGAACCAGTCGGGTAGGCTTGGCGATGCCAACTGCCATACAAAGACCTAATTTCACATGAGGACCGAACAGCCATCAGAAGGTGCAGTGATGGGGCTGGAATTTAATGAAAGCCCACACTCAGAAGGGCCATAATTCAGTTGCTTGTTGCCAGAGATTTTTGTTAGCTGATTGCTTTGTCAAGAAGACAAATTTGTTAAAATTAATTCTTGATTTGCTTGTTTCAGCTGTTTAATAGGAATAGGCTTTCATTTGAGAAAAAGAGACTGCAAAGTGTATGCAAAGGTCTGGAAAAATCAGCTTTTCCTCTAAGAGTGATTAATCCTATGCAGCTGTTCTGCTGGACTATTTTCAAATGTGTTCAATAAACCTTAAAGATTTGTTACAGAGTGGTGACAGAATTATTTTGCTTGACTAACTTCACACTTTCATGAACTGTGAAAGCCTAAAATTTTAGAGAAGATAGCTGGTACTGATTTGGATGATTAATAGGCAAGAAAGTTTTAAATGGAGAGCACCACCAGCATTATAAGATGCTAAACACCACCACTCTGTTACTCACTCATCTCTGTTAGTTATTCCTGCCTCAAGGAAGCTTATTTTCCAAGGACTGCTGTATACTGCTCATTGTCCTGAGAACCTGTGCATTTCCCATCTCATAGGTGCAAGATTCAGCTTTTTATAGCTGTTCATGACACGTGAGAGATGGTAAAGGAAAAAGGTTGAATTACATTTTCTTGATACCACAATCCTTTTCAGCTTAGTTTAAACCCATCTTCCTGATTTTCAGTCATGTTCCCCCCAAAACAATTTCTAGATGTTTGAGATTAGTTTATCATATTGCTTCAGCTGTTTTCTTCTGCTAAGCTAGGCCCTAATTCAAGAGACCATTTAATTGCTGTTAAATTTAAGTATGTTCTTAAGTTTTGTGAAAATCAATTTGTCATGGAAGCAACATTAACAGTCCTGATTCAGAAATGGACATAAACCGTTGTTTAAACTCTGTCCTCACTAGGGATTGTCTTCCCAAATCAGTACTTCCATGTTATGGTGTGACATTTTCAAGAGCACCCGAGTAATTTAGCAGACTAAGTGTTGTTCGCTTGCAGGTTGGCATTTTTGAAAAATTATGCTGTTGCTGAATAACGCTGGATTTGGAGATGGTTTTGAAAAGCTTTTGCTGAATTGCAGCCTTATTCAGTTCATTTATTTCAGCACAGAAATATGTAGCCCAAGCTTTTTGTTTAATTCCAGCTCTCACATTTCCACTGGTAACCACCATAAGCCATCTGCTTCCACCTGCTTTGTCCCCTCCTTCCAAAACACAAACCTTCAGTTTATCCCTGAAGAATATTGTCTAGTGCAGGGTAAAAGAAAGAAGCATTTCTTTTAAACATTCCTTTAACTTGATGCCTTGGGACTGGGTTTCATCCTAACTGCTGAACATCACAGCCTCTCACTGATAATATCCTTCCTGTTGTGAAACAGCCAGCACTGCATGGCAGCTGCCCAAAGCAGTTCGAACGAGCGCATACCACTGCAAAGTGCTGCCTCCTCTGTTCTGTGCTCTGCATCTCTGCCAGTATAATTCCCTGTACCACCCTTTCTTCTTCCTTTTATCCCCCTCACTACTGATGACCCTGTAAAATAAGGCTAGTAACATCAAATTTTTCCATAAGAAACCATATTCTCTTTCAGGTCAGTCAGTGGTCATTGTTCTTCACATTCATTGCTTTTACTATGCTTTCCCAAACATTTCTCTCCTTTCAGAGAGGAGAGAAATTTACCTTAATTTTGTGCTGCTTTCCCTGCCTCAGATGCTTCTGTCAGGACACAGGCAGAAAGTTACTTTCTGCTTTCACCCCAAATATCTTTTGATTGAGCCTTTCAGATCCCTACCCTGCAAACTTCATCAGCGAAATGCAGCCAGTAAAGGATGTGTAGCGAGAAGGAAGCATTTGAACTGCCCCTTGAGCTCTGGAGAGAACAGTTTGACATTCCTGCACCTTTTATCATAAAGAAATTAAACTTTCTCATCTCCAAGTATCTATAAACTTTCCTAATTGAAAAATACTGGCAGAAATTAGGTCCTGGCACAATTCACTGGTGACTGCACATGCTGTATGCCCTACTCTTGTGCCAGACCGATGAGTCTCCTGCATTTACAAGTACTTATTTTCACAAGCACCCTTAATTGCAGGAACATTTTATAACAACATATGTTTGATATCCAAGTTATTTACCTAATAGTTAATACACTGGAAGATGCCACTATTATGTAGTCAGAGATTGGAAAATTATATCATGAGATGTAGATAACCAAACAGGAATCCAAATGACAAAATGCAGCTGTCTCAATAAGCTTAGAGCTTGAAAAATAATCATAGAAAAGTACTAGAGAACACACATGTTCAGCTCAAAACCTGATCACAGACAGGTCCCACTAATCTCTTCACTCACTCCCAGAAAAGGATGAACAGTGCCTCATTTGTGATTTTTCCCTTAAAACTGATTTGCTGTGTCTGTTTTGCAGCATCCTGTGAAAAGAGTTCACTACACGCCAAATGCACATGGAAGATGAAGTGGTTTTGGAAAACAAAGAGGGGCAAAATTTTCCAGATGGTTACTTGATCAAAACCGTTCATCATTTTGCAAGGTGTTTAATCAAAAAATTAAAAAAATTAAGAAAGCATTACAACTGAAGTAATTAGATCATCATAGTAAAACAATACTTTCTATTTAAATGTATTCAATTCTCTAAATGTAATTAGTATACTTTTAAATTTTAAAATATCACAATTCTAAATGACATGACTATATTTTTGGACATTATAAATGTTTCATTTCCCCTCCCAAACACCTTTCTTTTTCATTTCAGTGGAATGACTTCAGGCTAGGATGAGTTGCCCTCTAGATGTTCCCATTTCTTTACTGGCCTTTGGAGAGATGAATCATCCAAGTTAGACAAGATCTCAAGATGCATATACAACATTAATAGGAATAGAATAAAAAACAAAAAAAAGGAAGGAAGCAAAACTTTTTTCTCTTACAAGATTCTCATTTCTCTAAATGGAATTGCAATCTTGTTTCTCTATGGCAGAACAGCAAGTTCTTAGCAGCATTTCTTGAAAACTTTGTGGTTAAACAAGATTTCATCTGGCGAGGTAGCAAGGTTTATGCCAAACGCTCGGACTTAGTTCTTGTGTGATCCCACTGTGAAATAAGAACTCTCAAAACAAAGAGGTGAACATTTGGGATAGCAATTTTTCAGTTATCAGAAGCTAGAATCTCCTGATGACACATTACTGACCACTGAGTGGAAAACAAAGCCAAAAATAAACACAGGGAAAATCCATGCGGTCTTTCACTGAATCTGTATCATCACAGAAACTACCTGAACATTCAAACAAAATATCCCCACTAGGAGAGAGTCATTTTATCAGAGAACACTCACTGGTGTACCATACTGTGTCCTGGACACATTGGCTGTTTACAGTATTTCATATATGACACATTTAATAAGGATTCTGCATCTGTATCTCAAATACATACTGGGTTTAAGAGAGGATTAGAAAATCCTTAGGCTTTTTAAAGAAAATTCAGAAAAAAGTTGTGGTTTTCTGTTAGATTATATAGGACTTTGCCCTAAAAGCAGAAGGACTATAAATCAATTTGTCAGTAAGATGGATATTGTTGAAACAACAACAAAAAAAAAACCCCAACTGCATTCAATATCAAGTGAATATTAGAAAATAATGAAAATAAAACCTTCCTGAGGAAGGGTCTGGAACTGAGGGAAACCTACGAAATGTATTGTGACCTACACAGCTCTAGTAAGAATAATTGCCTAGAACAGTAACCTTGAGTTGCTTTCCAATAACACTGTGGGGAAAAAACAAACAAACAAACAAAAAACCAACAACCTTTCTGAAAAGAGAACTCTATAAATACCTGAAAAACACAGAGCAAACTTCAATTAAAAAGAAAAAAAGGTCAAAAGAAAACTTCAACAAAGCTAATAGGTAAGTACTTGCACTAAGACTGATTTATGAGAGCCTGAAAAAGACATAACGGGCTACCATTCACAACGTAGTAACAGCTGCCTACTTACCTTTTAAGATTGACAGAAGTCAGAAAGAAAACAAAACCACACTGGGATGAAATACTAGCGTTACCAAAAGGATTTCACATACGGTTTCCTGATTCCTCAGCTAGTGCGCTTCCCTCTGCTCAGTAAATACTCCGCTGTTTTGAGGAATATGGGATAAGCAGCACAAGAGGAAGCTTTAAAAATTGCACATGAAAACCGAGAAAATATTTCTTATTTGCAAATAACTAATTTGGGAAAAAAGTAAAATAGGAAAGTGAGGAAGAGATGTTCCATTGCATTGCACTACATGCGGAAAGGTGGTAACAGATGGCTGGGTGCAATAGTCCACAGGCTAGAAATATAAAAGCAACACAGAAGTCTCTTTCAAGATACAGTGTATCAGCACAAAAGACCAATGCTTCCTCCTTTTATGCTGCTACTTAAGATGTGGTTTCATCTTCAACTTAAACCCATCTGAACACACACTCATGTCTGTATGCTCCTGCCCTTTTTTGTGTCACCACCAGCAATCATTGGTATGTGGCAAGTCAGACCAACTTGCTGATACAGCTGAAAGTTAATTTGTTTTCTTTCCCTTCTGCTGCCTGCATGGCCACACAACTGCTAGCACCAACACAAGGAAGGCAGTGCACAATCATTTCTGTGGATGAGAGGAAAAAATTGGCTTGCCCTTTACAGCAGCAGCTACAGGCTCTTAGGGTGATATATGACAGTAAACCTGGGAAAGTAAGATCAAATAACATTTCTCTAATCTTTCCTATTATTCCAAATTATGAGAAACCTGAAACACCTAGCTAGAAGAGCTGCAACCAAGTATGCCACAAGCCACCTAGCACCAGGAGGCAGTCTTCCAAGACAGGCAGCTCAGTGCGTTCACAAACTTTCTGTGCAAAAAGTGCTGAATATATGCTGTACCTCACTCTTTGGAGTAAATTAAGCAACTGACATAACAGGGCATGAATCACAATGTAATAATTTATGAATAGGGTGTTATAAAACATGAAGCCAAATACAGAATACTGATGTAATTAGGCAAAAGTCAATAATACACAATTATCATAGCATAGCCTCTTAAGTGATACTGGAAAAAGACACCATAAAAAAAAATAAAAATAAGAAAACCCCGAATATTTGTCAGTCTGCCTGAGTGGGCTGTGCTGGGTTATTAGAATTATTGACAGCTACACTGTGCGCCAACACTGGATCTCTTTCCTCTGTAGTAACTGTGGCCTCTTGCTATATCATACAATCTTTTCAGGTCTTATACGCTAAAACGGATCAATTTGAGTAAGGTTTGAATTATTTAACAGCAACTCATGATTTCGCTCAGGAAAAAAATTCTGAAGATGACGCCACCGGCCACAACCCAAGTTGGATTCCTGACTTTATATATGTACCTATGGACATGCCAGAAAAATGCAGCGATAACATCAAGTACACCAATTAACAACTGCCCCATTTCCCACTCCCCTACAATGCAGTTAAGGCCAGAAACTGAGCAGAGAAAATAAATACAGCTGTGGAAAAGGACAGATAACAATTGTGCCTGGCCTGAGCTGAGGGGTAGAGAATGAATTCTGAATTTCCCCTTCAGTTTTGACTTACATCTGACTAGAGTGACCAGACTGAAGGGACAAAATTCCACCCAGAACTTAAAAGTGGTTTATGCTGCTTGAGTCATTGCTCAGCCAAATCCTTCCCATGGTTCAGGATAGACCATCAAACCCACCATGCAGTTAACCGGGGAGGCCAAACATAACCAAACACATTGCAAGGGCACCTGCATCCCCGCAGCTCAGCCTTTTGGGCTTGAGGGGTGGCCTCTCACCTCACTGGCACCACCACCATCGCCCCTGAGGAGAAGACTGGCCCATTCCCACCTCAGGAGTATCTGTTGAGTTACTCTTGGCTGGGAAAACACATATTTCTCTTCCTCATCTTAACCGCTGCATTTCCCTCCCTGGCATGCGTGCTACACTTGCATTGCCCCTCCAGTGCCATTTGGCACTTCAGGGGGGCTCCCCCCAATTGTGCTTTGCAAGAAGCAGGCCCAACTTCTTTTCCACCACCATCTGGGCTGCTTCCCTCCCCTCACACACCTCCCCAGACACAGCTGAACCAAATCCCACCTGCCCTTCCTTCCTCCCTGCCTTTTACCTCCACCAGCTTTCCCTCCTCTGGAGAAAAAAACCCTGCCCCTCAAGCAAGGACAAAACCCATCTGAGCCCTGGCCTGCAGCCCTGTGGCCCACCACCCCCTCAGGTCAGCAGCCCACAAACACCTTACCTTCCAGGCACAGGCGGGGCCGGGGGGTGACTTTCCTGCCATTACTGACCCTGCGGGCTGTGCCAACAGGTGGGGAGCTGGGGAGGTGTGTGGGGGGGGGGAATCCATTTAACTCCCTTTCCTAAATTTGAGTACCTACACACTGAATCTATGCGGCCTACTTTCCCCTTGCCGCAGTGTTAAACTCCATTGTGATTTGGTTGCTACCACAGAGCCTCCCTTCCACTAAGACCTCTGAAGATGAGGAGTTCTTTGTTAGGAATGTTCCAGGCACAGCTTTCCCTCAGACAGGCCCTGGGCAGGGCTCGGGAGGCAGCCACCCCAGAGACAGCTCCCTCGGGCAGGGGACAAGGCTGCTGCGGGTTTGGCCTCTCCAGGCCCCATCACCCCGCCCCGCCACGCCGGCGGCTTGGTGCCTCTGGCATCTTCACAGGCCCCATTTCAAGCTATGACTTCTCATCGTTTCAGACATTTTCAACTGAAAGACCCACAAAAGACATGGCTGCTGTACAGTCCGACCTTAGCCAAGTCTGTTTTGCTCCACCTTAGAGCTAGAGAATCGTCCTTGACTGTATTTTGTAGTCTAGAAATGTACCCAAGGGGAAAAGGGTGTGAGGAACAGCTCACATTTGTGACTGCAAGTTGTCAATATAACAGACCTGTGAATAACGCAAGCACAATCTAAAAACAGACCTTCAAATGGGGTCGTATCGCGCCCTCGTGGGACTTCACCCAGGGCCCTGTCAACAGCTGTGGTTGTCCGTGCCCAGGGAAGGGCTGCAAGGGGAACAAGGTGCTCCCTGCGGGAGGACGCCTGAACATTGCCTGTGAGCAAAACAGCGGATGGGCGAGGAGATGCGGTTGCTGTCTGTCACCATGCCATGACTCAGAAGAACAGCCACTCTTCGGCCTAGAAACAAAGGGAGCATAGACTGAATATGAATGCATTTTGTAAGCTTCAAAACGAGCAGAGCTTTTAGTTTTTATGTAACAGCATTTTGCTACATGACATGGAGGCAGAAACTAAAAATTCACTAGAGATAGAGCTCTGTAAATTTATGGGGTAGTCTGGAGAATAGCTGAAGGCTTTACCTAGTGACCTGCCACACTTAGATGGTTTTTTGGTATCATGAACTGAAAGAAACAGAACTAAGCAGAAACTTTAAGACAGAAAAGACAGACATACTTTTTCAGCTTATCCCCAAAGAGTTGAAGAATGGTCTCTTTTAAGAGGAAGCAAGGATAATGGCAGCTTTTATTTGGTTTTGCATTTCCTGATCTATTTTAGATAGTGGTTGTATCTGGCTGGAAATAAATTAAACAATAATATGAGAGTGCTAATACAGAAGGGCAGGGAGTAACCAGGATCTTTCAGAGGTAAGCTTCACTTGTAGCTGCTGTGGAGAGGCGTACGATCACAAGCCCACCTTGGTCGCCCCCTGCCTCCCACTGTGGCAGGCAGGCAGGAACAAGTGCTCGCCAGCAAGCTTGCGGCCTGCTGGCAGGCAGTAATCCACAGAGCATTGCTCCTCGAGCCCTCCCTCATCACCTGTGCTGGGCCAAACTTCTTCTGCCCAGGCGTATTTTCAATTTGTGCTGCTAAGAAAGCATCATGTAACCCTGCCAAGGTGCTAAAACATATAACCCTCCTTCCTGAACAGATACGTGTGAGGCTGCCAAGCTGTAAGAACTAGGCATCTCTGAAGGATCTGCGTGCACAGAAGCCAGCCATAGCATCCTAGCAGTAAACTCATACAGTATGTTGATACAGCATCATACTACAGCTCCATTAGCATGGTAGGATCAGCATCTGTATGAACAAGAAACTGATGCTTAATGGTAACTGCCTCAGCAGTACTTTGTAACCTCAAGTACCTCATCCTGTTCACCAGCCATCCTTTTATTTTTCAAAGTACTTTTGGGGCACCAAAGGTTGGCACACCTTTAAGAAAAACTATTTTCACCTATTCATTCCTGGAAATAGTGACTGCATATAAACACATCTAAATGCAGGTGTGGCCAAGGTACAGGCTTGAGCAAATTTACTTACTGTGTTTTTAGCAAGCAATTATGTTTTCTACATGAACTGCTTTTCAGTTCAGCACTGTCTTTTCAAGCAACCACTTGTAAAGCATTAACTCTTTACAGTCACCCTCCCAACCTGCAACACTCTCTACAGATTTGATAAGATATGAGAAAGATGGGACAAAATTAAAGTACTAACATTAGCTTTCTGGTGTAGTGTTTGTAAATATATTCATGAAATATAGTAAAATGGAAGTGAATTGACAACACCTCAGTGTTTTAGTCAGATAACAGGCAGATAAATAGAAATATATCAATGCAATTGACAAGTAGAGAATGCACAGTAACAGCAAGATCACGATTAAATTAAGAAAATTTGTACAAACCAAACTGCTAGGAAACCAAAATTTAAAATTTGCCATTTAGCCTTGAAGAACCTGCTCAATATTTTTCAGAGACTGTTGTAATGACTGCCTCATCACTGGGTCAGTGGGAGACTTTACTATACTTGTACTTACCAAAAAACCTCCTCTTCTCTTCCCCCTGCCCCCATTACCTTCTATCTTTTGGTTCCCTTCCTCAACTCCGCACTTTTGCTTGCCAGTCTTTTCCACTTCTCCCTCACATATTTCTTTTGAACTTTGTATTAAGCTGCAAAAGAGAAAGCACTATTATTCCTTTGGTGAATATTTTGACCTAGTACCTGATACCTTACTTCAGAAAATGACAGCACCCTCAGCAAAGTGCCCATTGAGTGGATAAGCACTGGCTGCTTATCCACAGGCGATCATTACTGAAAAGTATTTCCAGTTGAGTTTGGTGCTCTTTGAAGTTTCCTTGGTGATTTGGTTGCAACTATCAAATCATGGTTTATCAGATTTACAGACTACAAAAGGACTGATGGGGTGATACATAATGAGGGAGAACAGGGCAGTTGAACAGAAAAATTTGGATCACTTGAAGTATTAGACCCATTCAAACACAATGCTGACGAAAAGGCAAAGTTAGGTATCAAAGAACAAGACATCAGGTTTTAATTAGGATAGAAGAGACTATTTCAGGAAGTAGCAGCTAAAAACCATGAGGGTCACGATAGACATGCAGCTAAAACATGAGTCTTCAAAGCAATGCTGTGGCAAATGAAACAAAGAAGGAAAGAAAGTGAAGGAAAGAAAGGATAATCTGTTCCTCACATCAGTAATGAAGTAGGGGGCAGGGCCAGAGACAGAATTTTTGGCCATAGACCACTGGCTGACAAAACCAGTTTTAACAGAAGGTAGAATCTGGCACACAGAAAGAGATGCGTCCTTTATCAAAAGTTAGAGATGTTTCCTTACAATTTAAGATTTAATTGTACGGTTAGATCATCAAAAGACGATCAAGTTGTGGCTCATTCACAATGCATATGTATCAGCCTGGTAAGACAATACTGAGTGCTACATTGTTCTTCAGTTTCATACAAAAAGAACCACCTGTTGCTAGCAGCTCAAGGTCGATGATTTTAGGTGGAGGAAAAAAAAACTTAATTCTCAGCATTAATTATTGTTGTTATGCACAATTGGAACAAGCTCTAATAAGAAATGGTGAATGAGAAAATGTTTATTTTCTTCTAGCTAAGCATCATAGTCCAATAGAAGGGTTTTGACTTGCTAAAGTGAGATGTTATGACCTTCTTTATAAAACTATTAGATTAAATGAGCCAGTAGTTTCTTCTACACTTAAAAATCTGTGAAAACATCGAATTTCTTTCCCCCTTCTATTCCCATGTGGGTGCTATGGAAAAATCCTGTTCTTGAGAAAATCTTCCTTCATCATTTTCCCTCCCTTCACCAGCAAGGGCAAGCAGCATAGCTTGCCAAAGAAACACAAATTTTCTTTGCATTGCTTAATGTGTATTGCAGATAACGATGTTCTGGGACCTTCTTGCTCTGCTTGTGTTGCAGAGACAGAGCAAACATCTGGCATAGGGACCTTGGGAGAGCTACAGGTGGCCAAAAGCAGCTTCGCTTGCCTAGAATTTGTTGAGTTAGGAACCACTGACAGCTGAAAATCTGCTTTGAGTTTGACAGAGGAACTCAGAGACATGTGCTGGAGCTGCATTTCCCATGCATTGCTTAGTAATTCCTACTGAGAGTGAAATTGGACTTTTGATCCAACTTAGCCTGCCAAGACATGTAGGTTTTGCGATTTGAAGAACCCATATCTGTAATATGTAAATTTTGGTTTATTTGCACACCTTTTCTGCTAATAGAGGGAGCAGCACTTCCAGATAAGCCTGGAGGCAACAGTTTTGTACTGCTTTCTTGCAGAAAAGATTAGGGCAAAGGAGTTTCTCCAGAACAAAAGAAAACAAGTTGTTGTGAAATAACTTATAAATTCCAGGAACTGACAGCATAAGAGAGGAACACAGAGGGCATACTTCTGTGCCAGGAGACACAGTTTCTGACTAAAAGCTAAGATGTTGGATAAAGAAAAGTGGAAAAAAAAAAAATCTGTAATTTGAAATAAAAGCTTTGATATGCAAATATCAGGGCATCCTAAACACTCCAGCCTAAACTAATAAAAAATCCCCCTATTCATAGTTGATGATGGGCATGAAAGTAAGGCCTGGAGACACACACAAGTTTTCATTTGTTTTGTCTGTCTCTATACTACTATTGCGCTATCGAAAGTGAGGAGTAACTTTTAGAAACCCTTGCTAAACTCACGGAAAGGCTGCTTTTGGTATTGTTTGTTCTAATGACCAACCATAAATCTAGAATTACCTCCCAGATTAACTTCTAGAACAGGTTCTGGAGACTTCATGGAGTTAAAATTACCTCTAGTTGCAAGGACCTGTAGGCAGAGGGCTCCTATTTCCATTATAGACAAAGAGAGCTTTCAGGCAAGGAACATTGTCACAGGTTGATGGCGACGGCCCACACAGGCCAAGGGAAGCCCAGAGTTCAGACTGTGCTTTAGCAGGAACAAGACTGACTGCTATGGCAGAAAAGTGCCTTTAACTGACTGTTTTTAAATCTATGGGCAAACCAGAGAGCTATGTGACAAACAAACTGGAAGTGTTTGGAGGGGATGGCTAGCAGAACAGAAAATATAACTATTGCGCTCAAATTGTGAAGTTCACTATTAGCCTTCTAACAGGTAAAACCAGAAGAGGAGCAATTTTGCTTTGTCTGCTTTTTCTTCCACTCTACTGTATTTAAATCAGAGCTTTGGAAGTCTTTTTTCTTCTTTTTACACCACTATAGAAATTCATAGCAAGCCCCTACCGTGATTTTCCGTGAGAGCAGAATATGTGTAGGCCTAGGAAAACATTCAAAAGGGAGGTCTGTGCAAATAGCAGAGAATTTAAACTCTCAGAACTCATTTATCTTTGTTTTCTTTAAACAGGAAAATCATGAAAGGGAAAGATCTTGACTAAATATATGACATCTGCTCTTTTTAGTTATCTTCTCTGTAGAAGCAATGATGTGAATGTAGGCATGACTACTGCGGGATATAAACAGGAGCGAATTTACAAAGATAGTATCTTTCATGAGACTAATGCTATACTCTAAAAAACAGACCAGCTTTCAGGATATGCAGGCTGAAGCTTTGATCCTCAAAGCACATTACAACTTGAAACTAGCGATGCAAGTTTAACTTGCGCAAGTTAATCAATTACATCAAAGAAGTCTGTACCTGCAACTATGGAGGGGGAAGAATATTAAAAAGAAGAAACTCAGTAAGTCATTAGTTCCTCTTGAAGAGGGGAAAGGTGGGTTCATCAGAAAACAGAGGAATTGCTGGTGGTTCAGGAATGTAAAAAATTATAATAGGCATAGAATCAATACATTTATTGACTCGAAAATTTCTGTGTAGCAGAATCAAGTTTAAACAGTTCTTAATGTGAATTTAACTTTGAAAATTGGCATTTGTATTTCAGTGGAGAAGAGGAATTTCTGCGCCTGAAAGCGTCTCTCCTTTTGCATTTCAATCAGTTGGTCTCATAAAAGACATAATTTCTCCCTCTGGATTCCTTAATTATAGCAAGACCAAAACATACAGGTTCAGTAAGGACACTCACAAAAGAGGGAAGAGTATTTTTATATTTCTACAAGTAAATTCCAAAACCAGAAAGCAAACAAAACTTTACAGCCTTAATTAAAAATAAAAGAAATAAAAAGAGGACACGATCTAATGTGTCCTTCCTTTTTCCAAGTCAAAAAGTTCCCTGATACAAAAGGCCAGTATTTCAAAATTATTAGGAGCATCTCCTTATGCTCAATGAGATGCACATGTTTAGAAGAGAAACATTTAGGAGAACTTTCTGGAGAGATAAAGTTTTGGAATAAAAATCACTCATTTCAGTTTTCAGTGCAGAAGACACAACATCCTAGGAGAGCCTTCTATCACTGCTGTCCATTTATCACCTGTTATTTGACAACTAAAAATGTTTGTTCCCACTTCTGCAGGGGCTGGGAATACCAAGTAATTCAAGAAAACAGGCTCTCCAGATACCTATTTTCCAGCTTAGATTCAGCAGGCAGCTAGAGGTCACAGAACTCAGAAAGGAGGAGTTTTCTGAATTACAACTACAGATTTATTTATTTTATTTTTATGTGATCATTGATAGTAAAGTTCTGTATAACATTTCTTAGTGGGGGTGAGTTAAAGACATGAGAGAAACTGAAGCGTGGAGATTTAAAGCTCCACAATAAGCAGCTCTATTACTAAAATTCATATTTATTCCGATCTTCTGCAGCACTCTTGTGACAAATTAAAGAACTCTGACCTAAAACAAATTCTTACTTGAAATACTGCTGATCCTTCTGAGAAGGCAAATTAAACTAAGCTCACTGGAAGTTAAAGCACCTACAGAGGTTTTCCCAGAGTGAGGTCCCACTAGAAGAGCCCAGAGAAGTTGCTTGCAACAGGCAAACAAGACACACAAGACGAAAGGCATGTTAGCTGCTAACTGCAAACCTGCAGTGGTCTCTTGTGTGTGTGTGTGTGCAGAACGAGGCTATTCGGGGGCACTGGACTTAATAACTGGACAGTTATTAAATTAAAAACAAATGAGGTCCATTCAACAGAAAGCCACTAACACGACAAGTGTCTCAACATGCTTTTGAGTAGGCTGCTGGGGTCACGAACAGTTCAACAGTTAAGATGCTCTCCCCAGTGTGGATGATGAGGAAAAGGAATGAAATTACAAGGTAGAAAAATCAAAATAAAAAAAAAGAAACACTTTCCTTCAGACATGGTGTGTCACACACTGCCACTGGAAAGCATCAAACATTTTACAAGAAACTGTACTTTCATGAAGCTTAGCTTGGGAAAGACTGTCTGATTCCCAAATACCAGCGAAGTAGAAAATGCAGTAATATTAAAAACAATGAATAAATTAATTGGATGTTTTTATTAGTCTTGTGAAAACTTAGGGACAAAGAAAAATTGCAAAAATTGCGATGCCATGTTTCAGGACTTATATCAATCTCTACAGCAAGATTTGTTTCTTGCAGGCAAAGCCATTTGCACTATTGGTGCAAGCTCTCTGAAAGAGCCAGGTACAATGCTGTCCATCATTCAGTACTGTTACCCATGAGTTAGCCAAGACTACCAATGAGCCTGCTCCAATGTAACAACTGTCACGGAAAGAGAAGTCCTTCTGCTATGCTAGGCACAAACAAACCAACAAGCTCGTAGCTATTTGGTACCAGTGAATATGCAACTGGATATGTTGTCCACAATGGATATCTACATTACAGCAGCACCGCAGAACTAGAGCATTAGATATAAAACAACAGTCCTACAAAGGAATTAGAACCTACACCACAGACACTAGCTAGAAAAGATGGAAGAAAAATTACTGCTGTTTTGGATGTACACACAGAAATGATAAAAAAAACAAACAAACAAACCAAAACCCAAACAATCCCACCAAAACAAAACAGCAAATCATCAAGGTGATACAAGTTTCTAGCAGAACCTGGATTTCAACTTAAATCTCCTGGAAGCCAATTTAATACTCAAAACATCCCTTCCTTTTTTAGAGGGCTTTTTCCAATGGAGGTTTATTTATGCAGTCAGATTGTAGGACTTGGGAAACGTTTTAATAGCAGCAGCACCTGATGCCAGGCTGATGTTTACCCAGGTAGCTTAATTTGTGGGAGAGTGTAATTCTGGTTTGTTCCATCCCTAGACAAGCCCTGATCGAATACTTAGCTCAGGAGGATCCATATTCTATTGATTCCCAAGAATTATATGCAGCTAAAATTATCTATAAATAAGGTAAAAATCCGGCCCCCAAAATAATGCCACAGGCACCTTTACTCTGCTTGAGAAGTCACTTCCAAATACATGTATTGAAATTCTGACCCTGTGCCTTAGAGCTGTTCACAATTTGCTATACGAGAAGCCATGCACTTGCCAAACTGATTTTCCTAGTAAAGAGAAAAAAGGCTGAAGCATTTTGCCATTAAAAACATGCATCAGTTTCCCAAGTGTGTGTGTGTCTAACAGTTACTTGTGTGTCTCTTAACAAAGTCTTAAGTGTAATATGAACTAAAAGACTGCATTTTCAAGTGGAAATTGCAATTTGAATAACATCATTTAATACCTTTTCCTTTTTAAAAAATAAATAAATATGGAGGAAACTGATGCAGGCATCACTGAACAGATGCTGACCTTAACTAAGTGCCGCTGTAATGATGGCTTATGACTGGTATTTGAAACTGCCGGTAGAATTCTGTGTACATGAGGACTGTCACTAACATCAGCTCATTTCTGTGTTTTGTTTGCTTTTCCTTAGAAGTCTGAAGACATCTGCCTTTTGTGCCATAGCTTTCAAAAGCCAAAGAAACAATGTATTAAAACCCAAGAACAATCCCAACTGTAAGTACCCCCTGGTATATTAAAGTTATTAAAAACATGAGCTCTACTTTTACACCTACTGTCACCTGGAGAGATTAGAGGCTATGTGACTTACACATTTTCACAGCTGCACAAATGAAACTAGAAGTATCTCTGATCCTGACACCCATTTTAAACAGAATTTGCAAAGACGCCTCCAAATTGAAATGCAGACCCTTTTAAGCGCAGCCATTTATTAATCACTTCAGATATGCTGACACTGCTGCCTCACTGCTGCTTGGCACAGCGGGCTACCCCATACTGAGCTCTGTTCTGCCAATTACTGCACTGCCACTTGGCTAGTTTTTGGCTTCCATTTAAGCTAGTGTGGGTACCCCCGTATGTTACTACAGTCATAGCAATAATGACAGAGCACCTGTGCTCTTTGCCTAAAAGTTAATTAATTAAGTTCCAACGGGACAATATGTGGAATAGGGGGCTACTTCGTACGGCAGCAGAGCCCAAAGTCCTTCAGAGGCTCTTGAAGCACATGCAGTCAGTGGCTTTGGGATGTTAAGGCTGCACAACAAGAGTTTAGGGGGGAAAAAGATGCTATGGCTTAAACATCAACACTAAACACCTGCTGGTGGCAGAAGCACAACTCTTCTTTTATTCTTCTCCCCCCGCATTTACTTGGACGCTATAGTAGGGCTACAAAAAGAAGAGGGAGCCCTTAGGAACATGCTATTCTCTAGTGCTCTAGTCCTTTGTTCTCTGCCCCCACCACAGAACATTCAAATTTGCTTCAATGTACCTTCAGTAGGGCGTTCTGCTTTGTAGCAGATGCTTCAAAACATTTTTATTTTAGACACTGCCTGCAGTTCTTCTCTGAAGGAACAGTTGCAATCTCAAGAAAAAATAAAGCCGGGGGGGTAGGGCATTCAGGCTGATGTGTGTTGTATATTTCTCATGGCTCTATGTCTACAAAGAACATTTCCCAGCAGGAAGGAGGGTTTTTTTGGTGTCTTTTTGAATCAAGCAGACAAAGGATTTCCACTTCATGATCACCAGACATTCTTTTGTGAGATAAACAGGAACGAATAAAGATCCTACATTCCTTTAAGTACACAGAATAAAATCCACTGTGAAATTTTAAAGGTTTATAAAGTAAAAAGCGTTTGAAAATCATCCTCAGGGAGCCAAAAAGTCTAGCTTGCCCTTTGAATATTGCTCTCAGCCTAAACTAGACGCATTTTTTCATTCAACTTTCTCACAACATTTACCTAACTACACTTGCCAGCATGTTTCGCCAAATTAGAAAAACTTCTGCAGAAACCATCTGCTTGACTTTGCTTACATATAATAAAGTATTGCTAAATACAATGTATTGGAAATGTTTGCAGATCTTTACATGGGAACCAAGAGCAGCAGTGCTGACTCAGGCAGATCTCCCGCTGATGTCAGTGGGAATTGTACCTGAACGAGTACTGCTGGATCTGATACAAAGCTTGCTGCGCAGCGATTGCCGCTGACTGACGTGAGAACATATGGTTATAGTTTAACAATACCAACTGTAATGGAGATGAGAAGGAAATTTTATAGCATTTCTGGCTTGCTGCTCCTCTGTAACTATCAGAAACACTTGAATGTAGCTGCTTCTATAGCAGTTTTTCCCAGCTTCAAGTGAACTCTGAGAAACTTGCAAAGTTAAATCCTACCTCAACAAGAACAGTTTGAGTCGATCTGTTGCTATAAAAACTTGAACACTGGGAAGGCTAGATACAAAGTCGAAAATAAGACTTCACAATTTCTCTACAGACTGTACTACATTACCTCTGGATGAGAATGCAGACATTTCAATACCTTTCCCTCGGTCCAATCCAAAGCAGAAATAAAGCCTTCATAGCACTGACTTTGTCAGCCTAGTGGTAAATTACAGCTTTAGTAAGTCTAAAACCTAAAAGTGGTCCAAAACATCACTGACATTATGGCACTGCTGAATTGTGATCACAAAAGCAGCACCTCTCCGTGGATAAAGCAAGCCCTCTCCCTCACAAGAGTGGCAGAAGGATGAAGAACAGCAATACTGAGAAAATCACGAAGAGAAGCCATGATGCGTGTATTCACAAGTCTTAACCACAGCTTTAACAGAAGAGATTCTGTCCCTTCAATACTTCCTAGGAAGGGGTCATATTAGAGACCCACACCCCAAAGAGTGGGTGAAATACTTCCTATTGCAAGCCACTAATTAGCATGCACTCATCACAAATGCCCCTCCTGAACAGCTGCTTACCTTGCATTGACACAGCTATATTTTTCCTTTTGGATGAGTTACTACATCTTTATATCTCCTCCTTCTTTACGTACCTATTGAGACAAAAGGTTTAAATTAAACAAAGCAAATGGGAGAAGTAAGAAATATGGATCACAGCTGTAATTTCTTCCCCTTTGCCAGACTAAGGTAAGGAATACAGTATGTACCTCTCGCCTTAAGCAAAAGCAAGTCCGAAAAGTAAACTGATGCTGAAAGCAAGCATCAACTTACACAGTTAAGCCCACAGAAGCAAATACTTATTATTTAATTTTTGACATCCCTGTGCTACCTTGCTCTTGTTGCTTCCACTCTTGCTCATGTTGTTGTATCTTGTTTATCTCATGTTTCTCTTTTCCAACTGAAACTGTAATTCTGTTCCTTGGAGAGACTGAGAGAAGGGAAGCCATCTGTGGTTCAGGGGTTCTGCCCGTACCATCAGTGCACAGCAAACTTCAACCTACCTCAAAAGCATGGAGTCTCAAAGTGCAACTTAGCACAAAACTGAGGTTTTGTTTAGAGGAGTCCAGCCAGAATCGTGTTAAAAGCAAGAGTACAGCTATATTCATCAGAGTGAGTGGGATAAATCAGGAACAGGACATTACATTGCCCGCAATGTCACTCGCATGTGAGCCCAAAGCAGCGATTCCAAAGGAGTGCTGATCAGAAACATTTGCAAAGCTGCAGGAGGAACTGAACTTCAACTCTGCGCAGTGCTATGTTATTTAACACCTCATCAAAGGAGACCTGGGTTTCATTTTGGACAGTAGACTTTATTAGAAATTTTCTCCTCATTCATCAGTAAATTCACATTAAAATATGCTGAAGGCAGCTCAGTCTAAACATTTGACATCCTGCCATAACAACAACTTCCAGTTTAAAAACTAGATAACTGATCAGGCAGATAACTTGAAACATGTAAGAAATGCAAATAGAAAGCAGCATCTTAAAAAATGGGATAAGCCTGAAAAATTAATACATTTCAGGTGGAGTTGGGGAAAAAAAACAAAAATCAGTCACCCCAAGATGGGAAACTGTTAAATGAGAAGTCCACAGACTCTAAACAGATAAATAAACATTATAACCACACATACATTAAAAAGAGAACCAAGTACTTAGAGTTCATACCACATAAAAATCATAAATTTGTTCAAATAAGAAAGTGACAAGCTTTCTAAAATATGAATATCCTAAATTCTTGGGATAGTGAACACTTTGTTATAAACTGCAGAACTTTGGAGGGACTAGATTTGGTCTTGAAAACAATGCACTGCATCTCACTGTTACCACGTCCAAAACCTAATCTTTCTGACACATATACCAGTTTTTTCCTCTAGTGTTTTTATATCACATACTCTTTCTTCTAGACAGTAATCTGCTCCATTTTACATGTTCAAGCTTTTAGGTATTATAGGCCTGATTATGTTGAGGGCTGAACTCAAAGCTCTCAACAACGCTGGATAACAAAGGCAAAGTTTAAATATTTTTCAGAAGTTACTGTCAAGATTTTTCCTTTGCTAATTTATTTTTATCTATTGGAGTAAGGTGTAGGAGAGAGAAAAAAAGAAAAAAAATCATCACATTATTGAAGAATGCTCTGTCCTGCATGACAGTGGATCTTGGAGGTCAGATTTTCTATTGGCATTTACCAGAGGCAACGAAGATAAACCAATATATGACAGATGAGAATAATGGCCTTCAGGACTGTAAACACACCAGGCAACAGATAATACACGAATCTCAATCAAACCAATGTTTTCACATTCTTTAATAGTCCCCCACAGTGATCCGCTTCCACTGGTTCAGAAAAAAATATATATTAAAAATTAAATAACACTTAAGTGTCCATCATGAAGATTTATATTTTGCTGTAAACAATTTTCTGCCATTTGCATTGATGTAGTCCAACATGAGGCCAGAGGGTTCTAGACGTCTTATTGGTACTGTAAATAATTTTTCAGAGACAGAGGCAAAGGTAGAATTTCTATGTCATGCAGGCGGTCTCTGCCAAGAGCAAAACGAATTGATCTTCGGCACAAGTCCATTAAAGGCAGGGGTTCCGCTGAAAAAGACAGAAGCAAAATAATAAAGAGTTAATTTTCCAGCATCCCTATTTACAGACAGTGTTTTATTTATTAACATAGATTCTACATTGTATTAAAAAGTCATAAAGATAGTAATGGTATTGTGAAAAATATTTGACGACCGTGAGGCAATTAAGATAATCAATAGAAGCAAAGACGGAATTCTATGCATTTCACCCGTAAGAAGCAACTACAAAGTTTCAGACTGAGCTTCCTTATCTGTAAGGCTTAAAATAATAACCCAAAACCACTCTTCAGGCTTACCAAGTTGCAGCATAATAAGTTATTACATTTCCAGATTTCTAACAACACAAAGAGCTTCCACTCTGTTTATAACACAACATTCGTCACGTCGTGTTAACGTGAACGACACTGGCAACTTCTGACCTTTGCATACCAGTTCCTTCTGCGCCTTAGAAATTGGGAATGGTACTTAAGGGTAACCAAACTTCTCAGCAAACACTACTTTTCCTGCAACACTCTCTTAGCCTTTCTTTCTAGGAAGTTCATTGGAAGCAAAAAACCTAAATAAAACACCCTCAGAAAGTGAGAGGAAATTTAAACCTTTTCCTCCGTGGATAAATTTGGGGTGGAGGAGTCAGCTGACTAGAAGGCAGGGTGTGTGTTCTCATATGTATACACACAAACACCCCCAAAATATACCAACATCTTGTAGATGCGCTTAGTTTAATTTAATACCGCTGAATTAAGTAACTGTCACAAATGCCTGGCTAGTAGCACTTAAGATTGGAGCCCCAAAGACAGTGATCTGCAGCATCTCAAACCATCTCATCCCTGCATCCCATCCTGCCTGCAAGACTCGTGTAGAATTGCAGGAACATCATAGCATTTCCATCCAATGGTAGCGTGAACGACCTCTGTGATTGTGGGGTTTGCAACAGAAATGTTTTTGCAGCATGAACTGGAATAAAGCCGTGAAGTCTTTAACCAGTTACAGCTATCTCAAGAACAACTTTAATCAGATGGATTTGGCTGCACATGTTGGTTTAAAAGGGTAAGAGCTTAAAAGACTACAGGAAACTCTTCCTCTTTATGTGATAAAACAGTAATAGCCTTTAAAACCTTACTAGTACTTTCAAACAGAGGAAAAAAAAAAAGTAATGTCATATGCCTATATTGTAGTGATGACCTTTTATAACTTGCCAGATTACTTCCAACTGCTCAACACTGTACAGCACTCAGTGGTTTTATCAGGAGTTCTTTTATGTGTCACATGTAGATTTACACAAACTACATTAATCTACCAATCCTTTAGCTGATATTATTTTAAATCCTACTTGAAAAAAAATCATTACAAAGCACAAAATATCCGATTTAAGGATTGGTTTTATATGCTATAATGGTCTGCTCTGGTGACACACCACTGACTTAATGGATTTCCCATCAGTTATCCCAGCATTGTGTTTGATTTGTATAGTCCACAGTTCACTATGGTGTTCCCCAAGAGTGTCTAGGGAAAAAGCTTAGAAAGCATTCTGTCGTATGCTGAAAGACTGAAAATCTCATTTAACTTTATAACCACTTCAGTGACTCAGATATGGAGTCTACTGCTCCTTAAAAATCCACTTCAGCTGTAATTTTGGCTATTAAAAGATTAAAAAGTAAGAGCCCTCACATTCCAGTAATAAAGTAACATATTCTATACATCAGTGATCTTAGTTTTTATTTTTACATACCAGAATTATGAACATTAAATCTTAAGGGATGAAGCTTTAAAATTCGTTAACTAGCGTTAATAAGTAGAAGCTAAATAGCTCATGAGTTCCGAGACACAGAATACAACACACCTTACAAGTCTTACACCATAACAACAATTTTCTGAGTATCTTCCCAGAATCTCTGAGGTGCCATTAAGAAGATGTAAAATAAGGACTAAGAATGTTTAAAGCCATTAACTGACCATGTGGTCTCTTTTTTTTTTCCCCCCTACACAAAGGAATATGTAAAACGTAGCCATCTGTGCAGCCAGGCACAGAGTTAATCCTAAACTTCAAAACACAATTTAAGGAAAGGTTAAAATATTTTTCAAGCCTGAAATGCTAAATGAATGTCTCCTGTCTCACTTCTACAGGGAATTTTCAAATGCTAAAGAAAATGTCCCCAAGTGTTTGCAACAGCTGCTAAATTACACATACCGAGTGCTTTTTTGCAACTTGAAAATTTAACTATACCCTTTTCATTCTCCTTTCTATCCCACAGCAGTTGAAACCTACAGCAAAATTAGAACAGGTTTGTCCTACAATACTAAATGAAAGTTATATTTTCTGGGGTGCTGGCTGCAAGAACTTGATGAAAAACTGTAATAATAGCATTTTAAGTAAAAACTTTTGGCAGCTATGAGTAGTCTTAAATGATCAAAAATTAAATTCAGGAAAACAAATCACTTCAGGTTTCAAAATAGTTTATGGGATAAATGTAAACCTGTTTAAAATTAAAGACCACAATTTTTAGACAGCATAACTCAACAGAGCCACTATTAAGCGTTTGGAACGTACCTTAATGTAAGCACTCTCCCACCCATCACATCTCACATTTTTACTACGTATCTTAGAATGGAGGATTACTTGGAAAAAAGTTTGGTTTTTAAGAAGCACGTGTTAAGTTCTGAAAACTGGGCGAGTTTCAGAGGGAGGCATTTGTGTTAATACAGGGAAGAGGCAGGAGATGGCTTGTATAAGGGTTGGGCAGAGCCTTGGTCCTGTGCTGTGCGGCTGCTGGGAGTGCTTCTCAATGCTGGCCGCTGGGTGCATCCCCCAGCAGCACCCTGCCCTGAAGCCGAGAAGAGCAACTCAGCCATGCACCTTTCTCCTTCACACCGGGTTCCTGGCCTGGATGGGTGCCGCCACATCCCCCAACAGGTCCCCCCCGTTGGGAACCGGCAGAGCAAAGGCATGCTGGAGCGCCGCTGCCCGGCAGTCTAGACACCAGCAAGTGGTAATTTCAGAGATGCTTTAACATTCTTCAGGTGCCAATAGCTGGCGTACAGCCTGGCTGCCAATATCTGGGTGCCAAGCCCAGGCTCTGCTGTGCCCCCATTGCAACCCCGATGGCTCACCAGCTGCAAAGCATTTCCTGCGCTGGAGCTCGGGGAGAGGGAACTGGGGTGATGTTAGCACAGCACAGCATGCCGGGGAGGAGGGGATGCTCATCATCTGCTTAACAGCCGAACTGTCTCTTTTACACACATGCAAACACCAAAAGCACTTCAGGTTTTCAGGGAAATTCAGTCAGAAATAAAAGTATCACACGTCACCGGGTTGTTTGGAAAGGAAAGTTCGACCATTCTGAGTATGTATTGCTGTGCACCCTGCCTAAAACATACGTGCAGACTCGATGTATCCGAAACACTCAACCGCACATTCAAACGTTCAGAACAGTACTTCCAAAATGCTATTTTCATTTGAGATCATACAAATGCTCAGAATAGAATATTCTAATAATGCAAGAGATGGAAGACAAATATTCTCAAGCCACATGGTTAGCTGTGAGTTTGGCTACTGACAAAGTCTTTCTTTCACAACGTTAAGTATTCACTTTTGAAAAACTTTTAAATTCAGGGATATTAACGGATTGTCAGAGCATCTCACTACTAAGTATACCTAGTATGCATTCTAAGCGTTGTATGTTTAGCTTAAGCCACAATGGAATGGAATTGGAGCATTCAAGCCCCCCAGAAGAGCATGAAGCAGACATTTTGCCCATGCTATGTGAACTCCAGTAATGTTCTTGCCATTAGAAAAAGGAGGAATTAATTTCTGAGCTGGAATGTGAAATTGTAAAGAAAACATGATTCACAAGAATGGCTCTTTGTATTAAATTCCCAACCAGGCTAAGAAATTCCAAGCGCGGCACTCCAGGGCAAGGGAGCAAGCTTCGCACAGGAAACCCAGCGCTTCCTCCCAGGCTGCAGCAGAACTCCGAGAGCAGAGCGTGGGTATGGCTCACTGGGCATGCACGCGCTGAGCCCCGGCCGCCTCCCTTCACCTTCCTGAACATACTTTAAGGAATTGTCCTCTCGTTTAAAGTTTATGACAAAATCTCT
Organism: Egretta garzetta; assembly: GCF_000687185.1. NCBI lineage: Eukaryota > Metazoa > Chordata > Aves > Pelecaniformes > Ardeidae > Egretta > Egretta garzetta. The sequence continues at coordinate 3,132,732 of NW_009258754.1, read as the reverse complement.
TCACCCAAAGGTAGCTCCTCGTAAACTGTCACATTACAGGAAACTGTTTTTCAAGTGGAAAAAAAAAAGTGGAAAAAATAATATGGCTTAATTTATGTGTCAGAGTTTAATTCCCGTGTCTCCCAATTTCATACCAGTAGTTTCCAAGAAGGCTCATTAAAAAAAAATCCAAACCAGCTAAGAAACAGGCCTTTGCTTCCACTCCTTCTCAGCATTGTATCTGCAGCAGACCTGCCAGGGGTCACAGTACAGGATACTCCGTCGCAAACCTCCCCTTCCCTGCCCTACAGTTACATGCATGCCTCTACTTGAAAACCTGGGAGCAAGGGCCAACAACGGCTGCTCTTCTCGCACGGAGCCGCATTTCACCGAGCGGTATCCCAAATAGCTATTTAATACAATAGCTAATAGATTAAAAATGGCTTAAATAGCTACCAAATAGCTATTTTTATTTCATTAGTTTAATTAATTTATTGAATAGCTATTAAAAACAGAAAACAGCTGTGGTTAGATATCTCGATATAGTCATCCTAATGGTACCACTGATGGTTTAAGGACAACGGCAAAGAAACATTTGTAACCAGAAACAAGTATGGGCTTGTGAGCGTATCTCCGATAAATACGCATCTGCGATAGCAATTTGCACATCGTTACCAGCTGAAAAGTTCATTTAGTTTTGGCAACCTGTAGTTATTTAACAATCTGGCGCTCCAACAAGATTGCCTCATCTCTGTAAACAGGCTTTTATAGTTGAGATACTAAAGTCATTTAGCATCCAATAACACTAAATGTTATTAACTGCCACATTACATAAGGCTCATACAAAAGAGCAGCTTTTAGCACACAACAATTATTTGCCAAACGAAAATACTCCTTTTTTAAAGAAATGTTTAAAGCTCTAACAGCACATAATGTTCATGGCTTTCATTAATTTAAGAACATATCTTTATCTCATTTTATAAAATTGGAGCTGTCTGAGGGGAAAAAAAAACAGTCAAAGCAAAATTAAAGCTGGTTGGAAAACAAAAGGAAGTTTTGGTGAGAATCATCATTTTTTAGTTATTTTATAGGTCTACCTAAGATACCAAATTATCTTATATTTTGATATTTTTAGCCTTAAACTTATTAAAAAGCACTTCTATTCAGTGATTCATGTTACTGTTTCCATCTGCTGTAAGGCAGCTTTAATGTCAGATTTAAAAAAAAAGAAAAAGAAAAAAGAAAACAATACAGTGTTACAAGACAGAGATGCAATCACACATCATTAAATAAGCAGATGACACCTCCCCAGTCCTAACTTGGTTGTGCTAACAACAGTGCCACAAGGGAATCATAGAATCATTTAGGTTGGAAAAGACCTTTAAGATCATCAAGTCCAACCATTACCCTAGCACTGCCAACTCCACCACTAAACCGTGTCCCTAAGCACCACATCTACACGGCTTTTAAATACCTCCAGGGATGGGGACCCCCCCACTTCCCTGGGCAGCCTGTTCCAGTGCATATGAGAGCCGGTGCATTAACGAGGTGACAGCAGCATTGCCTTTCGTGCCCCAGACTGCCCATCACCTGGCAGAGGAGCGAGATGAAGCAGCACCACCTCAAGAACGGGAAAGAAAGTAACCTCTGGCAAAAGTCATACATGCCTGGTGCACAGAGGGAGCCTTGGAAGCTAGGAAAATGCATGGTGTTTGTACCCGAACTGGGCGTAAAGTTTCCCGTACATGTTATGTGCCTGGTGGCCATTGCTCGGTTCCCCTCTCGGCCCTCTCCTCTTTGCCACCAGTAAGTCAGCATCACTCAGGCTCCCACGCTGCACGTCTTTTCACTGCTCAATTTTCATCTCATACTTTGCCAAGCTGAAGGAACATCATCTTCAGAGGGATGATGTCCCCAAAAGATTAACCCTTTGTCATAGAAAGGGGATCCAATATGGACACGAGATTACATTCTTGGAATGTCCCTGTTCTGGTGGGCCTCTATAAACCCGATGGGACAGGAAAGCTCTCTCCATGGCTCGTCACCACTTGGCTACCTGGCGCCTACCCATTCCGACGGACATTCCTCTGTCCCCCACCAGGGCACCTGAGTGCCCGCCATACTCCAGACTGCAGCATTTTTTTTTTTTTTTTTTAAATCCTTTTTTTTTCAATTTTCCCCCTTCCTCCAGGTATTAAAACACCTGCTAAGGAGGAACGTGGCCTAAGTGTTTCTATTAGGGTGATTTAGGGTGTACAGAAATTTGTAACTACCACTTAATTATCACATATAATAAACATACAAATATATGTAAGCCAGGAGTTTTCCTTCCAACCTTTCTGCCAAAGATTAATTATTGTTTTAATTTTCACAGTGCAGGCCAAATTCTTTCCCCTGCATAATACGGCACATAAATACACCCCCCGTGACATATTTACGGCTTCCCTGATGCAACTGATGGAAAATTTGAGTCGTGTTCCTTAAATGGCACAATCTAGAGAAAGGAAATTGCAAATAATATATTAAAGAACACAGACTATGACCAGTCATAAAAAATGCTAATAAATCTCCTAACAGCAATGAAATTTCAGACAAAGGATAACAGGATAAAAAGAAATCACTTATCTCTTTTTCCCACAGATGTCTTTAAGCTCTGCAGCCCAACCCAGCAAACTGTACAAGCGGAGGACCTTAGAGCATCGCATTTTAATTACAGCTCAGGTGATCCAGAGGAACTGCTGCTCTCAAGAATTCCACAATTCAGAAGGGAAGACCAGGGTTTTTCAAAAGAGCATTGCCATTTTTTTTTCTAACTCCCACTCCTACTACCAACCTTAGGCTGGCTTTGCAAAAGTCGCATGCCACAAATCTCAGAGCTGCCCAGCAGCAGCTGATGCTGTTACCGTGGGCAGAGCACCCGCACACCCTCCTTCAGCCCCTCTGACATCGCCCTCCCACCCCTGCCACTTGCTCACATCCAGCTGGAAGCTGTCGCGCTCGCTTCTTCAAAAGCGTAACGGGTGGCAGATGGTGAGATTTTTTGTTATCAGTCAGGGCTGATAAACAGCCGCTGTCTCCAGCAGTTGTCTACTAGGACAAACAAAGCTTTATGTAGTACCACATCAGCACCTTGCTCTTAGCAGACAGGGTGGGGAAGTAAAAACACAAACATACCACAAACACCCCCCTGTATCTGAGCTAACCCACATGCCACAAAAATTTGGTACTTGAAATTAAATACATTAAAGGGAGAGAAGCAGGCAAGAAAGCTTGAATAGAGGGAAGGGGTAAACCTCCTTCCTCCACCTGTCTGGTGCTAGGCAGGGGGGGCGATTCTTGTACAGATACCTTTGGCTTTTAAGTGTTAAATGCAGTTAAGCACAGTTTAAAACTTCAGTCAGGCATCATTTAGCAGAATTAAGCTGAAAAAGCAGCAGTGAACAAGCAGATATTCTGCAGCATCATTTGTTTTCAGTTAATGCTCTCCAGCTGTGCTTTCTTGAGAGGAAAAGAATTGAAACACAGAACAGAATGAAAACAAACCAAAACCAATCCCAAAAGCCAGTGGCCTCCTGTTAGGGGCTCGATAAAGAATCTGTCATTTGAGCACAAGTGCATATCCCCTTACAACTTGATTTTTGCATTTCAGCGTTTGCAATCGCCTGTGAAGACGACGCAAGATTTGGACAACGGGTCCTGACTCTTAAGCACTACAGCACATGCCTAAATCCAATGAATTCAACGCAGGCTTAAAATTCATTCTTAAAGATTTCAATGTAGTCGACTTAAGCACCTGTCTAAACAGGTTTTTTGAATCATAGTGGTTATAGCAGCGTTTCTCCTAGAAGAGCAATTTGTGTACACTTATGTGAAGACTGTATACAGAAAGTCATATACATACATAGCTGTAGAAACCCTCTCTGGGAGGTTCAATGTGCTCTACAGTTCTCACCCAGGGTTTATGATACACCTAAAAAGGGCTCTAAATCAAGCACATTTAATAGATAGAACAGGAGCAATACAAAGTCTGGCCCAGGCCAAATCTACAAGCAAACTTCACTGTGGAAATTTTCCTGAAAACCTTCATTTTCTGAATTACAACAGCTAATTTAAATGTACAGATGCATTATAATAATTCAATTTCCAGAAACAAAAAAAACCCCCACAAACATGGGGATAATTCATATTTGAAAACATTTTAACACACTGCTACTCCAACCTACAGATTACTGAGTTGTACTGCTCTACATAATTCTGCAGCTGCAAACCAGAGCAAGATAATAATGATTTTTACCAGCAAACAAGTGTCTTTTTTTAAAAAAAGGAGCGAAGCCCTGTAAGAAGCTGGTTTTGTTACAGCTTGATAGATTTGCATGCTGCCAGGGAGGGCGAGGGAGAACGGCGGCCACTTCCCTTCTGAAAGAGGAAGCGCAGGTACGATTGCGCTCCCTGCGTGCACGGGCACAAGGCAAATAGGAAGGATGAGCTGGGAAGATTTGCTTTCTGGCCTTGATTTGTTTGTTCTTCTCCTCCCCTCAAATACTTCCACAAAACAGCTCTTCTCTTTGTTCTTGAACACAGTACGAACGTAAATTGAGACAGTTACTTCAGCGATGATCTAAACATTCTGGCGTAGAAAAGACACCTAACATAAACACATGCTCTTTAAAACCAACAAAAAAAATGAAGTGCTTGACATTAGAGATGAGCCCAAGCTACAACCATGAGCTCCGTAGCTCCTCCCAGCTCAAACTTCCTCAGCTTTAATATGTTGGGAATGAGGATTTGGCTTAAATTAATCTCTAATGTATACTTTATAGCTTTTTCTTTTAGAAACACATTTATCACCATTAAATTCAGCTTGTGTGCCAGGCCATAAAGAGGGACGTTAAAATATATCAAGGTGAGAGAAGATTAAAGCTTGGATGAGAATTTCACCGAATAGATGCATTGGAGTTCAAAGACAATGCTGTTGGGAGGTTATGGACAGATTTATAGGCAAAGTAATAATCCAGAAAGTTGAAGAAAAGTTCAGGTTTCAAGGACAAACCATTGCAGCCAGCTATTGCAACAGGAGCTGGTGCCCTGCACACAAAGAATATGCCACACCACGACCGCAGTCTGATGACACAATCCCTTGCGCTTTATCTCTTCATGAAATGCGCTTCAGAAATGGGCAAATAAAACAAAATCACCCATGCACAGGTACACTCCTATGACAACCTTTATGGTTGTGAACAAGTCTTTATTGTTTGGGGGTACAGGGGGCCGGGGATCAGGATCTTTTCCCTTCCCTACCCTGCAATTCAGTGGCACATTTCTGTCTTAGCAGTATTACAGCAGGAAATGAGACTTCTTGGTGAGAAACCTAATCATACGTATTAAAAAATTCTAAAATTCAAAATCGTTGGTTTTCATAGTTTTTCTTTAGCATAACCCAGAACACAGAACGTGCTTATCAAGTACACTTTTTCCAAGAGATAAGGGAGTGTGTGTGAA
>NW_009258754.1:3086576-3127210 GCF_000687185.1 Egretta garzetta | reverse complement strand
GTTGCCCAACTGCCCCTTCTGCCCTTCTCCACTGGCCTATTTTATCCACCTGTTGTATTTTGTATGAGACACACATTGCTTGGGATGAAGTACACCCCAGCATCTTTTATTCTACTGTACCCATCACGCTGGAGCCTCAGGAGACTTTTTAAATGCTACCATACTAAATAACACATGCTCATTCAAGATTTCCATTGCTTACAATTCCTACGTTCTCAGCTGGGACCTATCACAGTAGTTTTCTGTATGGGTGTTTAGTATTAGACTAAATAATAAAGTTCTTTAGTTAGCAACTAAATTGATTCAAAGCATCTTCTGCATCACATTGCAGCCTTCTTCAAAGTTTCACCATATTGAGAGGGCGACAGAACTGATGACTCTCCTACTTAAATTTACACTAATTGTGCTGAGCTGTTTAAGACAATAAATATTTGCCTACATTGCTCATATCACTGTTACACATTTTCTCAACTGCTTCAGTTTCAATTACCCAGAGCCTCCAACACATGCAGATTCCCTCAAACCAAGTGAAAAAATGGCAGCAGCACGTCATTTAAATTTTAATGCAATTGTATACAAGCTAATGATCTCTAGGGGAGATCCGCAAACGACAGACCTGACTCATCACTTCGTTGCTCTGTTTTGATATTAACAGAATTACACCGGAATAAATCTGGAGCAATGAAGTTTCAATTAGGCTCAATATAATGAATTTGATCCCATCAGTTTAGTACCATTTATATTTTCAATTTCTTGAAAGTGACTTTTTTCTTAAGTACCATAATCTTTATCAGCAGAAAATGGGTACCAGAGACGATATGAGTTACTTTCACACTGAATTTAGGATGCGTCATTGTTCCTGGTATGCAAACAGACCTGATGCATTCTAAAGCGGTCATTGCGACCACCAATGCACTCTCGTACCACCAGCAAAGCACACTGGGCTGCCTTTACTCACCAGCGCTCAGCTATTCTCATCACAAGCTCCTGTTACCATCTTCCAACCTTGGCAAAGCTCTCTCTGAAATTTCACACTGCTGTGCCACCGCCTACAACCGGCACTTCCAGCATGCTGCCTTACAAACGGTCTGCTCATTTTGTAAGAAACAGAGTGTGGAAAGACGATTTCCATATTGCGCATTCCTACAGCCACTGTATGTGATGTGTTATCATACCCTGAGCCTCTGAAGCACCAGCATAAAACCGACTGATGGGAAGGGAGATGTGAGGGGGTACGTGGGCTAGGGAGAGCGGTTTGTCACTGAAGTGACTTTTCCTGTTCCTGGGTGTGTGGTGGGTTTCTAACAGGATGACAAACATTAAAACCCACCAAAAAAAATCTGGAATATCACATGGAATTACTAGAATCTGATCGCTAATTTAAGTTTTGTTCACACCGAATTTCTTCACCTCCAGGGCGGCATCATTGGGCAAAACTTTTCTGTACTTGGTCCTGCTGGATGCATGGACAGTGGAAGCCTTCTCCAAGCTGTCTTCTCTGGCCTGAACAGCTGAAAGAGGAGGTGACAGTTGTGGTGGAACCTGCTGCCATTCTCCATCCACCCATAATCATCCTCCTCACAATGCTGCTTAATGTATTTGGAGAACTAGGCCTGCATGCAGCAGCATACCACTCATGGCTTCTTCCCTGTCCTCCTCCAGCTCACCAGATCCAGCTAACACATTTTCTCTGGGCCATGATTTGACGCCTCTTTCCCCAATGGCACTTGCTTACTGTTCCAACAAATTCAGACACAAAGGGGAGGCCAGAAAGAAGAGACATGGGGGGCTTTTCCCCCAGCCCTCTCCTCCCCACACACCTCCCAGTTTCACACTTGGTCCTTCTGTCCTCGTGCTTTGTGTTATCCACTCGCGGATTTATGACCACCATCTGCACAGGACGTCACTGACGTCAAAGAAGATGAGGAGAAAACCAAGTGCAGCTGAACCACTGAGCAGTGTGGCTGCACTCTGGAAGGAACTATAAAGCACCATGGTGGGTCTGGGTTTATTGCTTCTTACTGACTCATTATCAAATACGCTGTCCATAAACAGCCTTCCCCAGTTCCCTCTGCCCCCAGCTGCCAGCTGGCTAATGCTGTTCACAGGTGTAAATGAAAGCATCATTTGGCCTGCAGAAAAGCTATTATGAACAAAGATTTATCTAGATTTTCAGATCCCAAAGTCAATCTGTGAGGCTGGCAATTAAAAAATTGCATCTGGGAACAACAAAGCAAAACTGAGCAATCTACTCACCTCTTTAATGCATGTGCATGCCTTATTTCTGCAGGAAAGGGAATCCCATCAACCCACTAATACAGCTGATTTCAAATAAAAAACTAGAATGAAAGCAATTGGATACGTGCTAAAATCCTTATGACAATTTCTATGTGTTTGTGTTCTCATATTCATGAAGAGATCCAGGTAGTAGCTCGAAGTACTGACCTCAATAGTATGTGTGTGTGTATATACATGTATATATATAAAATGCATACATACACACACATGCACAAGAACATTAAAAGGTATGAATAAGAGGGAAACATGTGAACCACCCTCTCCTCCTTCCTACACACATACTTTTTTATTTTAGTGGCAGTAACACACCACGGAGTTTAGTGATACAAAACAGTTATTTCCATTTGATTTTAGATTTAAACAAAGGAAAAGAGACAAAAGAGATGAAGCTACAAGCTGGAATTAGTATTAGTCTACTTATATTAAGAGCAATGCTGTGATTAATAGCACAGAAAAATATTTCTAGAATTCTACAATTTGGGCAGATGTACAAGAAGTGTTTAGTACAAAATCTAAACTAAATTCGAGATGGTTCAGCTACAAGAGGGTACATTTTCTTATCTAGGCATTAGTAAATGCAGGTTAAGGTTTTCAAGAATGAGTGAGTTTATGCAAGCCCGTACTTAGATACCATAATAAATGGCTTGATGCATTACAGTGCCAAGCAAGCAGCAGAGCTTAGTGAAGACCGTAAGGCCATTTCCAGCCCAAAAAAGGGGATGGTATTTTTTGTCAACTTTTTCTTTGATATTTTATTTACAGTTTGGGATATGACAATTTCAAAATTACATATTAAGTTTCTCGATTGGGAAGAATTTGGGGGGGGGTTGCTTTTTGAGTTTTGTTTTTTTGTTTGTTTGTTTGCTTTTTAATTAGTGGAACATCAATTTGATGCTAAATTTCCGTTTAGTTTTAATATATTCTGAACAGACTCCTTTACTATCAGTCTCATGTTTTGAACACTCATTTTTATCTTTTTCTTAATATGATTACAAAAAGAAAAAGTGAGACACAAATGTCAGTCCCATTTTACGCTTGTGTGGCATGTATAAACATATATATTATTTTTATTCATATATATATATATATGTAAAAAAACCTCTACTATGACTATTTTATTTTCAACCAAATCTTCTAACTCTCTTATTTTCTCCTCTTATCAGCCATCTCCTTCCCTTTCCTCTGTGCTCCTACTCTCAAAAAAGTGTCACTCAGTGAACTGAGGTTTAAAAATGCGGGTGTAAATATCAGGCAGAGCATATTTTACTTTTTTTTTAATCTAAAATCTAAGTGACATTAGTGCAACAGATGCAATGCTAAATTATCAAAACAAATTCTTTAACTCAGTACTTAATCTAAAGTACCAACCCCCAAAATATTAAAAGCACATTCAGCATTACAGACAGCACAAAAGAATGCTTCCCACCGAATTCCTTCTGCCCCCTGACGACTCAGCCTTTTTCACTCCACCAGCATTGTCAGCAAAGCCAAAGGGAATTTTGCCAGGGTAAATACTGCTAAATGTGGTCCCCCATCTATAGATATTTCACTTTTCCCCTATTACCAAGCCAGTTCTGGTGTCAATCTGCCTGTCAGATGAAATGGATTCTCTTTTTTTTTTTCCAAAGACTCACAGTTCTGAGATAAACACTGACCCCTTGGGCATAAGAATATGCCCATGCCATTTTGATGTCTTGGCTATTTCTTAACTTATTTCTTAAGTTAATCACGTAAACAGTGACTGAGTAAAAAGCTACACACAGCTTCCCAAAATCATCCTTTGTAGGGGTGGGAACAGGCACCCAGGCCCAGGCCAGTCTTCCCAGGGAGAGTTCAGTTTAACCCATCCTCTAAACCCATCACGAGGTGGCTGTTTACTGTGGTTATGCTTTTAGTCCCCTGTCCAGGAGGAAAGACCAAGATGCTTGTTTTAAATCTTATTCAACCATACATAGAAGCAAAACCGCAAACCCCAAAAAGCCTGTAGTCAAGCAGTAGGGGCAAAAAAACTTAAGAGTTTAGGCTAACCTTTTCTACCCGTGTATTCCATTTCCCAAAGTGCTGATACTTGTTTTGCATCTCCTTCTTGTCCTTTAAAAAAATAAATAAATGAATCAGGAAACCTTCTTCAAAAAGTGGGGTTAACAAATAAAGGAAGATGCTTTCCTTCAGAGTTGTGAGACAGGAGCAGTCAAACAATACCAAAGCAGAGACACGAAGACCCAGGGTACCGCAGCAATGAGAAACAGGCTGACTTCATCCTTCCAAGCATCTCCCAGCTCAAGAGACAACGAGGAGAGAGGGGCAGTGACCATCCAGAGCACTTTCCCGGGAACTCCAAAGTGCAGCTCTCGAGTGTGCTGCTGACTCGGTACGTCCACGCTGCTCGCGATGGAGCGGGGACCGAGAGCCCTCTGTCATCTGCACCTCCTTTGCAGACATTCCCAGGACTGCAGGCTGGGAGGGAGGCAGGGAATGCTCCCTCCTGCCGATCCCCCACCGGGGAAGACTGGGAAAGCAGGAGATTAAGGAAAATGTTACCAATGGAAAAAGACAAAAGTAACATGGGAATGGCAAGTGCTACACCAAGATCAGTGGGAAAATGTCAAATGAACTAAGGGAAAAGAAAAATAAAGGCTTCTTTCCTCTCTCTTGTGTTACAGTTTAGTGCATTGTTTTCAATACAAACCTTATAACATCATCTCTGTTATTAATGACATATTTGTATGTTGATGTCATGCATTTCATATTCCAAATGAAATCTTTTTATAATATATACTTTAAATTTATTTACTAACGCAAAATCAGGATTCTGGGGATTGTATATTAAGGATCCTAATACCAACTGAAATATTTATTTCACCATCTCTACGGTAACTTTCCAGCTTAGTAAAAAAGGGTAATGTTTTCATATTATTTGCTTTATTGGTGCACCTTCCAAAGACAAAAGCAGGACTGTGTATTATTCATCACTGCCTTTCCCCTGTTAGGTAACATCAATTAAAACTGACTTTCCAGGACATTCTTCCCTTTAAAACATCAAAGCCAGACGACAATTGTTCAAAACTGCTGGACCTCTCTCCCATACAGCTTTGAACAAGAACTTCTATGCTTGAGCAGAAGCAAACTTCATAGAGAATGACTTAGAGCATTGCTTGAAGATCCCACAGCAGAGCGAAAGTCAACCCTTGGGGCAAAAGCAGACCGCAGCTCTTGTGTGCAGATCTGCAGGATGAACTAGGACTCAGCACACTGCGTTTGCAACCTGCCAGCACAATGTGATGACATGCCCAATAAAAATGTTCCATCTACTTGTTTCTTAGATGCATCACATTTTTTAGGAGTCAGTTGTGCATAATACTTCTCATTTCATCAAATTCATGCTTGGGATGATCCACATGGATTTAGCAATTACCACCGACAGAAAAGGTCACAAAATTTTGCCTGTTCCAAAACCATCTGTTCCTATTCTGTGCTCAGCAGTCACAGCAGGGCTGAATCCGTGCTTTTAAATATGTAAAGCTCTATTAATTTTATGTGCATTTTTCCTTATGGGCTTTGGCCAATTTTGATGAAAGATACAGCCTCGGCGATTCAAACATAGACGTCCCACGAAAAAAAATTTTTTTTGAGGCTATTTAGAATATCTAAATGAAATCTCTTACTCTTGGGAAGTACTTTATGGAGACATCCTGGTTACAGAATTTTGTTAATGGAAAACCATTTTCAAAGTCCTGAAATGAGAACAAGATCCCAAATAATAACACATGGACTAAAAAACCCCCACAAATCTAGGAAGTTCAAAAGGTTCAGTTGCCTGTTAATCACGAAACAAGAACATAGAACAGACCAGAGTTGTCTTCATACACAACTTCCGCCCTCTGGTCACTACCATACCTCTTTTAAAGGCCTGCTCTGAAATTGTCTCCATAAATTCCATTTCCAAAAGCTATGCACCTAACTTTTAAAAATACTTTTTCTTCATAATAGCAAGGTGCTTGCAATGTTCGCACTAAGATATTAATATGCATGGACATCTTCCTCTTTCCAGGTTTTGCTGGGCTCTTGGCAGCAGTGGTGCAGTTCTTCCCCAAGCTACCAGAGTTAAACCATACCACTTCCCACAAGAATTCTGTGTAAGTTGCGCTCTGCAGACATAACACAGTGCATGATCTTAACCCTGCAGAGCCTCAGTAAAGCCCTACCTACCACAACATCAAACCAGGTGTTTGGGAAGCTCTGCTCAAAAGAAGTTAAAAGTAAGAGCTGTTATCAGAAATTCAAATAATGATTCCCCTAAGCGCCACAAACAATTCACGATGCTGGATAGTCAGTATTTTCTCAAAACGTAACAACCACCACGTCCCCTCTGCATCTACCATTTGTGAGAATTTAAAATATCGCTTCAAAAACCTGAAGGTCATCTGGTAAGAGCAAAATAGCACTGTTCATGTCATGTCAGAACACTTTAAATCTCATGCAAGTCTTTAACCTTGGCTTTCAGAAATAAGAAGGTAAGTTTCTAGTTGCACCTATGTGACTCCAATCTCTCCAGCAGGAAAAGGCTATTTATCACCGCTCAGCTATGAGCTTTCTGCAGCACAGGGAGCCCCAGCTGGGCAGCAGTGCCAGCTGCCTTTGTCAGAGAGCCATGGCTCCATTCCCAAAAGTACCAGCCAACCTCAGCAGGTTAAGAGCCATGCTACATTCTTCACTGGGATGTGGTCTGCGATGTAAATGAAGTTGCTCTCTAAGTTTGCCTTCAGAAAGCACTCTCAGGAACCCAGATCAGCCATTTCCTCCTTGAAACCTCTCATTCCCAGAAGGAAAGAGAAAAAACTAAGCTTCCCTAGCAGTAAGTGTCTGCCAAGAAATGTTAAGTGTTCCCATCCAAACCCTCCTCCCTTTTCTTAAGCTTTTCATTTCTTGCTGTATTATAAATCACTCTGGGGAAATACCATGGACTCTGAAAGTTTAAGTTATGTTCCTAAGTGGTAAACCATCAAGTTTTACTAGCCTCTTTAAAATAAAATAGTGTGTTCTATCTGCAGAAGCAAATTATATATTGCTTTTTCTATATTAATTATATGTTACACGGATTAAGGGCCATAGTAACAGGAAGTTAAACTAGCCCTTATTACGGAAAACTGCTACAGCTGAAACAGAACAAATACCACAAGGGTTGAACAAAGCTTTGGGGAACGCATCAAAATGCTATGCAAAGATTAGTTCACTTGGCTCCAAAATGGCTTGTCAAATAACAGCAAGATATTCTTTTTATATTCGATTATAAGGGCATCTGACCTGTGGTCAGACAACAGGCAGTACCTTTCAAAACGCTGGAGCTCTGGTACAAGACAGCAGGTACACTTTCTCCCCTGCAAGAGCTTCTCCTACACATACATCCTCCACTTTTGGCCTGTGAGTATTCAGTCCTTTATTAACAATCTCCTCATCAAATCTTTTGTTCCAGGAAGGTCACTGTAGGTCAAGAATAATGCATTTAAATGCTTTCAAAGTATTTATAGAAAGATGTTGTAGAAAGGAAGGCATAGTTTAAGTACAACAGAGACCATGCATCATTAATGGGAGCTTCCGCAGAAACTGAGCATTTTGACAGGACACCAGCCTGAGTTCCTAAACTGGCAGAGATGCAAACAGAAGTACCAGCCAGCAGTAAATTCTTTCACCTGGCATCAGCTCACGGACTGGTTTTCTTTACCACTAAAGGACAGTTCACACAAACTTCAGTTTCCCGTAAGTGGTGACAGAAATTGGGAAAATAACATGAAAGGCATGGGACAGAGCGTGGCACGTTCACTCAGGTCCTGTGATTGTTTTATTTGAACTTCAGCAAATCTTCAGGTATCTAACTTTGGATATCAGAGGCATAATGAAAATGCACTGAGAAGTTATTGCTCACATCTGTATGGAGAACAAAATACAGCATCATCAACTTGCATCTAATTAACAAAAAAAAAAAAAATCAGAGATGGAAATTATCATCTTGCATCACTTGAAGATTGTGGGCATCTGGTGGGGGTTGGTTAGCCAGGGCCTACAAAACACTACAAACATCGTTATTTCAACACTGTAAAAAGAACCGCAGTGGTTTTGGGGGAATCTGGAGGCTTTGTGAATACCAAACCACTGCACACGTGAAAACATGGCAGTCACAGAGGACTTATCCCTAGCTCTGACACATTTCCTACGTGACATTGGCCAAACCACTCAGGTTAGTGGAACCGAGTTAGCTCCCCTGCATGTATGTACGGAGAGGAGCTGCATTCATCCCGCTGCACAGCAACATCGAGCCATTTCTGAACTGACATATTTTGTGTTGCACTTAGACCTGACATGTCCCTGGGCGGCCTTCTGCTTTGGAATTTAGAGGAGTGCTACATCGCTTTGCTGTGTCTTGAAGGCATTTTGTAAGAGAACATTTAAATGTAGGCTTCCGTCTATGCCCTCTGTTTCAACTGCTGAAGCAGCAGAGATCCAGCTCAAGAGGCTGAGCTAGATGCAATGTTTGTCTTGCCACGGCTCATGTTTGGAATGTGCTGGACGTGAGATGTGGCAAAAACTGGCAGACAGCCCTGCCAAATGTTGTGTGTGTGTAATACAGGCCCAAATAGCTGAGAAATCCCCCTGTGCAAATGAAAGGCCACAAGTCCGTATTTATCACAATAAACTCAGCTGACATGAAACAGGTCCGGAGGCTTGGCCAGAAGCAAAGACCTTCACAGAACCACACAAGGAGTTTGGTGGATCTTTTGCCCAACACAGGGACCAGAGAAGCCACTCCAGCCCAAAGGGGAACGGGTATTTGCCTTTAGCATTGGTTGGTATAGGCAAGCCAAGAGCCACGTGCCGAGGAGGCAAGCCTGCTCCGCCTCCCGGGGCTCGGTGCGGGTCCTTTGGCTGATAAATTATAACAGCACAGAGATGGGCAAATGACAACACGGGAGGGGTACTAGTCTTTACACCCCAATTTTGTTTTTAAACACAATTTTCACTATACAAAGCCACATTTTAATGAATGAAAAATCTTGTCCTTCTAATTTTAGCGGGGTTTTTTTGCAGAAAATTTACACTGTGGCAGAGCAATATAGTGTAAGAGATTCAGGCAGGAGACAAGCACAGCTTGGAGTGGGCCTCTGTCCTGTTAGCAACATTTGACAATACATTGCCATTATCAGTCTCCCTCATGGGGAAAAAAAACCCAAAACATTTCCTTTCTGAAGCACGTATGTTAAAGACCAATATCCAAAGACTTTTAGGTTCCCCTACTGCTATTACTGAGAAAGGAAAGTAAAAAGCAAGTCATTAAAAGGAGGTGACCTTTCTGCCAGACTGGCTTCCATTACAGCAGTTTTCACACAGTGAGAAAAATCTCTAAAGATATTAACAGAATGAGCACTTGCAGTGCCTCCTCCATGAAATGAAGTTTGCTCACTTAAAAACAAAACCAAGGAAAGAAGTTCTGAAAAGAAACCAGCTGTGCCACTCGGGAGGCACTTAATGCATTAAGTCGCATGTTTGTTTCCTTCTTTTTACCAATAAATATGAGTGGCTGAGATCCCAATACTCTTGTATTTTTCAAGAATATAGAAGGGAGATGCTACAAAATCCAAGCTGGATAAGTGAACTGTAATATCTGATTGCCACTTGAAGAGCTGGAGAGTTTACTATGTTTATCCTGAGGGGCCGTTCATGGGGGTTACACACAACACACCTTACTGGGACAGAAGCGAGATGCCCACGGTGACCACACCGCAGAACCACCTCGTTCTGCACAGAGGGAGGGAGCAAGGGCTTTGGGAATGCCCCAGGGTGTGAACCCCGGGAACACCCCGCTCCCCACCTCCTCCAGCAACGCAGGTGCCCTCCCTGCCCGTCCTGCTGCAGAGCGGCAATGGAAAGCTGGGAACGGCAACCACAAACCACCACAGCTTCTCTCACTGCAAGTTTCTCTAGCCTAAAGCTTCACCTTCACTTACACTCAATCACACCTCATGAATACTCTCTTCATATTTTACCTTTCAACAAGCCAGTGGCAGCCACTGTCTAAATTATTTACCAATGGTGCCCCATTGCTCTGTCAGCATCGCTGCCTTTGATTCACAATCACCAAATATATATTAAAAAAAAAAAAAAACCAAAAAGACCCCAACAAACCCCTAAAAAGAAGAAATTATGTTACTCCCTTGCCAGCACCAAGAGCTAGCCCGAGTGCTGCTGGCAAAGTTTTCAGTGCTAACTTAGTAGCAAAAATGCCTGTCAAATTAATTATTCATATGATGAATACCCTCCTTAGTTTGGTTTATCAAGACAAGCTGGAAAGAATCACAGTGGCTCTTCGTGCAGGCAGGAATGATGTTGGAGCGCCCCAGTTAGGATGTGCCCAGCCTAATTCCGTTATTAAACCATTCAGGCTTGAGGAGCGAAGCTAGGCGTCACTCATTCCACTTAGGCAGACTTAAGTGCCTGAAAAAAAATCTCTTCCTTCAGCAGCTTTCAGCATATTTGAATCCTAGGCGTCACTCATTCCACATAGGCAGACTTAAGTGCCTGAAAAAAAATCTCTTCCTTCAGCAGCTTTCAGCATATTTGAATAAAACTGACTGTGAAATATACTGAGAGCAAATGAAAGGCCACAAGTCCGTATTTATCACAATAAACTCAGCTGACATGAAACAGGTCCGGAGGCTTGGCCAGAAGCAAAGACCTTCACAGAACCACACAAGGAGTTTGGTGGATCTTTTGCCCAACACAGGGACCAGAGAAGCCACTCCAGCCCAAAGGGGAACGGGTATTTGCCTTTAGCATTGGTTGGTATAGGCAAGCCAAGAGCCACGTGCCGAGGAGGCAAGCCTGCTCCGCCTCCCGGGGCTCGGTGCGGGTCCTTTGGCTGATAAATTATAACAGCACAGAGATGGGCAAATGACAACACGGGAGGGGTACTAGTCTTTACACCCCAATTTTGTTTTTAAACACAATTTTCACTATACAAAGCCACATTTTAATGAATGAAAAATCTTGTCCTTCTAATTTTAGCGGGGTTTTTTTGCAGAAAATTTACACTGTGGCAGAGCAATATAGTGTAAGAGATTCAGGCAGGAGACAAGCACAGCTTGGAGTGGGCCTCTGTCCTGTTAGCAACATTTGACAATACATTGCCATTATCAGTCTCCCTCATGGGGAAAAAAAACCCAAAACATTTCCTTTCTGAAGCACGTATGTTAAAGACCAATATCCAAAGACTTTTAGGTTCCCCTACTGCTATTACTGAGAAAGGAAAGTAAAAAGCAAGTCATTAAAAGGAGGTGACCTTTCTGCCAGACTGGCTTCCATTACAGCAGTTTTCACACAGTGAGAAAAATCTCTAAAGATATTAACAGAATGAGCACTTGCAGTGCCTCCTCCATGAAATGAAGTTTGCTCACTTAAAAACAAAACCAAGGAAAGAAGTTCTGAAAAGAAACCAGCTGTGCCACTCGGGAGGCACTTAATGCATTAAGTCGCATGTTTGTTTCCTTCTTTTTACCAATAAATATGAGTGGCTGAGATCCCAAAACTCTTGTATTTTTCAAGAATATAGAAGGGAGATGCTACAAAATCCAAGCTGGATAAGTGAACTGTAATATCTGATTGCCACTTGAAGAGCTGGAGAGTTTACTATGTTTATCCTGAGGGGCCGTTCATGGGGGTTACACACAACACACCTTACTGGGACAGAAGCGAGATGCCCACGGTGACCACACCGCAGAACCACCTCGTTCTGCACAGAGGGAGGGAGCAAGGGCTTTGGGAATGCCCCAGGGTGTGAACCCCGGGAACACCCCGCTCCCCACCTCCTCCAGCAACGCAGGTGCCCTCCCTGCCCGTCCTGCTGCAGAGCGGCAATGGAAAGCTGGGAACGGCAACCACAAACCACCACAGCTTCTCTCACTGCAAGTTTCTCTAGCCTAAAGCTTCACCTTCACTTACACTCAATCACACCTCATGAATACTCTCTTCATATTTTACCTTTCAACAAGCCAGTGGCAGGCAAAAAAAAAAAAACCAAAAAGACCCCAACAAACCCCTAAAAAGAAGAAATTATGTTACTCCCTTGCCAGCACCAAGAGCTAGCCCGAGTGCTGCTGGCAAAGTTTTCAGTGCTAACTTAGTAGCAAAAATGCCTGTCAAATTAATTATTCATATGATGAATACCCTCCTTAGTTTGGTTTATCAAGACAAGCTGGAAAGAATCACAGTGGCTCTTCGTGCAGGCAGGAATGATGTTGGAGCGCCCCAGTTAGGATGTGCCCAGCCTAATTCCGTTATTAAACCATTCAGGCTTGAGGAGCGAAGCTAGGCGTCACTCATTCCACTTAGGCAGACTTAAGTGCCTGAAAAAAAATCTCTTCCTTCAGCAGCTTTCAGCATATTTGAATAAAACTGACTGTGAAATATACTGAGAGCATAACAGATGGCTTGTTCTGAAACCAGGCAGCAAAACATGTCAAGGGGATGGACACAGAAAGTGTCTTTCAGCTGTGAATTATGGAGCGTGAGTCAAAGGCAGAGCTCAGCCATACCCCTAGCTCCTTCCAGTTTGTAACAAGAAGAAAAACACAGCCTTTAATTTCTCAGATCCGCTGTAAAATGAAATTCCTAATCCAGTTTCCTAGTACAGAACCATTACACTGTCGTATATGGTAAATGAATGGATTACATTAGTACACTTTTGTTTCTAACATTCATATGCAATAATTCAACATTTAAGCCTGATTTAAGATTGACTGAATTTAGCTTGGGAACAGAGGTTAAAAGAACCTACACCACACAACACGTTAAAATGAAAGCAGTAATGGGGAGATGGTTGTAACGCTCAGCACGAAGAGCAACTGCTTAGGAGATGATACAATTTTGGAAATAAAAGTGGTCTAAGATAAATATCAGAAATGAGCTGTGGAATAACCTCCCGAGGCAGAGTACGGAAGTTTCATCATTTGGTTCTTGTATAATAGGAAGGGTTGGGAGGAGATAAAACGATTCAGCCCAGAACAACTAAGTCTTCTGGCAGATGAACAGAAGACATTTGAGAGAGAGAAAAGGAAAAATAGGACTAGGTCATTGAATTTCATATCTTGCTACGGTCAATAATGTGATATAGACTTCCATTAACTGATCAAGCCTTATCTTAGAGCAGCCCAAGTTTCCTTCCCTTGTAACAAGCATTAGGAAGAATAGAAAAGTGTCAGATGTAACATTTGTAATTAGATTGGACAACCTGGTAAACAAAATTAGCAAAAAATTTTGCTTTTCCATCCTCTTTCATCATTCAAACAGGCACTGGAAAATGAAACAAAATATAGCAAATATACAGCTATAATGTAAACAGAAGTATCATCTGACCTGCAGGAAAGTTACTCTGCATTTCCACAGTGAACTTTCGGTTGGCTTCTGTTCAAAGTCCATTTAATTTAAACTGTTTCTTAAATGATCACTGATGAACAGTGGAACCTACCAAAACACATCAACTTTTGAATTAATTTATTTTTTACTTTTAATTTACTCTTGCTGAAAAAATGTACCCGCAATTACCATGGAGCAATGCAAAAACGTGCCTTTAGAGCAGGTTTCACATTGCATCGGTGCTGGTTTGCAGTGCCTGAGCACGCTCCGACGGGAGTACAGGTAAGGGCGCCGCGGCGAGGGCAGGGCAGGGCAGGCGACGCAGGGCTACCTGGAGCGGCGGCTCCTCCCACTGGCCAGATCCTGCTCCTGCTCCTGGAAGCTGGAAGTCTGCTCCATGCCCCCTTCCCCTGTCTCTTAAGCTTATGGATGAGTGACTACCTCCCAAATTAAAGCTTGCCACTACCCTGCTCCAGAGAGGAAGGTTGTTCAAAGGAGGCAGATCTCAAGGTATAAACTGTTTTTCTTGGGAACCTTTAAATCCAGAAATTGCCTGGTTGGTTAAGCAAAGCTATGGCCTTCAGTTTAAATTTTGTACATATTACCCGTCTTCAGACCAGTTGCCAAACTACCATTTCTTTTCCTTGGAAGGCCCGGCTGCAGGAGCGCTGTGTGGCGCTGGAGGACGGGAGGGCCACGTAGTGCAGCCCCTCCGAGTGTCAGCAGCCCCTGCCCGCTCTCGGGGGCACAGACCCATGCCCTAACCCCACCGCGAGCAACCATCAGCGGGCAGGAGCGGCTGCGCCTAAAAGTGCAGCAGGGACAGCGAGAAACTGGCACTGCACTGCCCGAGAGTAGGAAGGCCACCATCGGGAGACCTTTGGAAACACTTTATGCCACAAAAACAGAAAGAGGGAGAAAGCCCCAGTCCTCTAGATGCACACAGCAGCACACGTGTGGATGCTCGGAGTCAACGGCAGTGGGTGAAATAACTGGTAATTACAACGTTTCAGAAATGGCTTGATTTCAAGTTGATAATATGCTTATAACTATTAGCTTCTTCCATTACCAGATGGGCTGTAGAATGCGAAAAATAAATTACAAAACACTTCCCAGGGTTGCCTAAATGACTGATTTGTAGCTGCAGGCATCTAGCAAGTTGTGAATGATTATTGATGTAAAAGAGCAACTCCAGCGGGGACCACAGTAATTAGTCTTTACAAAATTCAGTGGAACGTCATCAGGGAAAAGAACAAGAAACGCAAGTAATTTATGCACCACAATTAAACAATTGTTAGAACTTGCAAAAATTTAAACCAGACAGACAAATACAGTGTGTAACATGCAGCACCTGTGAATTTATCATCTTATCTAACAATACAACTTCTCTTCTATAAGAAAATATTAATTAAGTTAAGCACAGCAAATAACACAGAGTTTTGTCAGCCTCAATTACTGCTTCTACTACCACCACGTCTTTCGCCAATGTTCCTCCTGTGCTATGAAATAACGTAAGTGGCTTCCCTTTCCCATTTTATCTATGGCAATGCTTAATAAAGTGAGCCAGATATCCAAGGAATAAACCAGCTATGAACGATTAAATTAGCTGGTGCCATAACTGCTTGCCTTTTACATGCGTTTAGCATGATAGTGATGAATTTTACACCACATTTAGAAACTTATTTTCATAACTATAATTGAAATATACATATGCATGTATGTACATGTATACATAGAAAACATAAAAATGCCAAGGGACACACAGATAATAAATATTATTGGAGCTCAACATGAAATGAGTCTGGAGGGAGCATGACTGTTTCCAACCTGAAAAACAAGGAACTAAGGAATCCAACAGTAGTCCCATTTCAGCTGGTTATCCTATCTGCTTTCTGCAGGGCTTTCTGCCTGCACAGACCCCTAGCACCACACAGGTAAGGGCAGTGCAGGCAGCACAGCACCCCCCAATGCCAGTTCATCCCATCCAGTACTTTTAATAAACACCTGCATATGCTCCTAATGTTACATGGTCTTTCTGCATGGAGCAATGTCTAGAAATAGTTGTCAACTTGAAAGCAAATGGTGGAAGTGAACAATTTGATCTTGGAGGTAATGGAAATGTGGCAGTGTAAGGGAAAGCAGCAGAGATGCAGGTAGAACAATTTCTTAGCAAGAAAACTATTCAGACTGACTGGATGCAACAGAGAGGCTCTGACTACGTGACATGAACTCCTGAGTTTTACGGCCTAAGCATTTGTGATAGCAAAGTGATCAAGCCAAAGCTGGGCTGTCGCACACCTGCAGAGAATCCAACCCTCCACCTCTGGCCTGCCATTAACAGTAATAGTGATAAATCGATATACTATAAATCATAGAATAGTTTAGGTTGCAAAAGACCTCTAAGATTATCCAGTCCAACCATTAACCTAACACACTGACAAATCCACCACTAAACCATGTCCCTAAGCACCTCATCTATCCTTCTTTTAGATACCTCCAGGGAT
This sequence comes from Egretta garzetta, assembly GCF_000687185.1. Lineage (NCBI taxonomy): Eukaryota > Metazoa > Chordata > Aves > Pelecaniformes > Ardeidae > Egretta > Egretta garzetta. The sequence goes on along the minus strand of NW_009258754.1, from coordinate 3,111,005 downwards.
GGGGACTCCACCACTTCCCTGGGCAGCCCGTTCCGATGCCTGACAACCCTTTCGGTGAAGATGTTTTTCCTAATATCCCATCTCCCATCCTATTGCTTGTTACTTGGGAGAAGAGACCAACACCCACCTGGCTACACCCTCTTTTCAGGTAGGTGTAGAGGGCAATAAAGTCTCCCCTCAGCCTTCTCTTCCCCAGTTCCCTCAGCTGCTCCCCATCAGCCTTGGGCTTCAGACCCCTCACCAGCCTTGGGGCTCTCCTCTGGACATGTTCCAGCAACTCAAGGTCCTTCTTGTAGTGAGGGGCCCAAAACTGAACAGAATATTTGAGGTGCAGCCTCACCAATGCTGAGTACAGTGGCACCATCACTGTCCTACTCCTGCTGGCCACACCATTTCTGATACAAGCCAGGATGCTGTTGGCCTTCCTGGCCACCTGGGCACACTGCTGGCTCATATTCAGCTGGGTGCCAACCAACGCCCCCAGGTCCTTTTCCTCCAGGCAGCTTTCCAGCCACTCATCCCCAAGCCTGTATAGAATATAATATATAATGAATAAAAACTAAGATCCTGCACTGAGCTGTTAGCATGTTACGCCAATAAATGTCACCTATTATCAACTATTTTAGGACTATATGTAAATGTCACTAGACTCTACAAAAGAATTTTAATGTTCCTGATTCTCCAGTCCAGCTACAGCTTTCCATGAATCAAAAATCATTTTGTTAGGGTTCAGTTATCCTTACGAGGGTCAGCAAATCAAGTTAAATAGCTGAAAAATTGTTGAATGTAACGCCTTGAGAAAAAAGCACGAGTGTCATGACCCAGTTCTACCTCCTGCTGTCCAGACAGGCTTACTCTGCTATCATCACACACTTCATAGCCTGCCAACCAAAGTATTTCCTTTTAAAATAAACATTTGAATTACAGATTATAAAGAGCAGTCTGTTTTAGCAGGTGCACTGTCAATCCCTGCCATTCTCAAGTTTTGCCTTACCTACTCAAAATCGAGAGAATATGTTGCTAAAATTAACAGAGCACGCCAAAAATCTCTCTGCAGCTGTGCTGGGTGAAGTAGAGAAGAACAAATTTAAGCTTTAATTAAGACATTCAAAAGGATATTCCATCCGGATAAACAAAGACAGAAAGGCAGTCTATTCCCTAGCCACCCGAGGAAGGGTGCATCAGTGTTCCAACACAGTCTTCTGACCTTCAGAAACAGCATCAAACACACAAAATGCAAATACAAAAAGGACTGGAAACGGCAACCCTGCCCGTACCTCCTGCGCTGTGCTAAGCGGCTGGGTCGGGCCTGAGTGGGCGCACACGTGGAACCAGCTGCAGATCTTTCCCCAGGCGTCACCTGCCCCAAAGCGCACAGCTTGCAGGTTCTGCCCTGCCAACTGTGCCGGGTGCTCCTCTCCCTCGTACAGCAACACCCGGAGGGTTTCACGGAGGTCTATAAAGCTCTACAGACAAAATTATCTGAATACTGATACAACAACTATGTCCACAGCACAAGAGAGACCTTTAGTAAGTCTAGAGAGACGATCTCTGGTGAAGAATTTGAACACTGGAGCTGCTTCATCCATATAATCTAATTGTTTCCTAAATCCGCCAGCATTTGTAGACTTGCAGTTAATTCATTCCCTTCAAACAGGGTGGCAGCTAAGTAATAACAGGGGGAGAAAAAGCCCTTAAAGGCCAAGAGAATTAACTGTATCTTACTAAAGCTAGCAAGGTCATGCATTATTCATGCCCGGAGGACAGGAGCACACTCATCAGCTTAGAGGGCTATAGGGAACTCTGAATCCGAAGCTCTCATAATTTGTAGCCATTAAAAAGGCTAGCTGCGTTATTTTATCTCAAAGCAAATGACAGTTAACTGCTGTGTTTCTTACAGAGCCACATGTAGGCAAAGGGATTGCTTCCAGTTCTCGCAGACATTGCTGGAGCTCCTGGTGCAGAGCTAACAGGAGAACTTGACTGTTCTCCCCCGCTGCAGCAAGGGAACACGGCAGATTATTTAAGCCAACTGATACTCCTAAACCCAAGCAAGTATTCTTGGGTTGCTGTAAGATGTCAGAGCATGTGGCTATTATACAGCATGCTTTCACAGGCCCTAATGAGACCATCAGCGTTAACGCTGGCCAATACACAATCTTTTAAATTAGTAAAACCACAGAAAATAGCGACTTTGTTCTAAAAGTAGCCTTTTCACTTAAACTTTTTACATCCACTATGAAGTGCCTGTCCAAACTAATATTGCATGTTTGCAACCTTCTAAAAATATACCTTTATAGTACAGTAGCTATTATTTCTCTACAGTATAATCATGGAAACTGCATGACTGCATTACTTCTAGCCCATATGTGTTAAATAAGTGATCTCATTTTGTAGAAAATTTCACACCCATGTCTGAAATCTGTTATAATACAGTATTTACTTTTCACCTGGGCTGTAAACTTTTAAAACCACAACGCCAAATCTTGCAGACAAAACTCACATTCACTGAAATACTAATTGAAAACTGCAGAATTTTGAGCAATGCTATTCATGGCAAAGACAGTGTTGGTGAAGGAGGGCTGAAGAACCTCAAAGAATTATTTAATCTTTGTCAACAAGCTCTCTTTTAAGGGGGTGCCTTCCCCTAAACTAGGTTTTGCAAGCTGACTACTCTTAATTTCTACTTCTCCTTTATTCTTTTACATATACTGATACGAGCTGTTACGTGATAATGTGCACAAGTTAAAACATGGAACATGAACAATGACCCCACTAAAATACTCTTGTGTTAACAAACCACATCTCATGAGCCGAGTCTCCAGATCTGATGAACTATCGATCCTTTTTCTCCTTCTTCTACTCTACAAATCTAATGAACTATTGATTCTTTCCTCCTTACCCCATTTTCTGCTTTCGCTATGCGTGCCCCTCCTCCACTGTCTAAATCTGCTCTTCTGTACAGCCTTAGGCAGGGCACGAGCTCATCCTTCTTCTCCATTTCAGCCGTGCCTTTCTGTATCTAAATAGCTGCTGGTCTGTCCCGCCATGGGTATCCAACAGCAAAACTCTGAAGTCAGAAATATAGGATTGGATGTTGGGCTGTCCTCAGCAGTGGAAGAGCAAAGGAGCTGGTTCTCCACCCCGCTGTCCATTGTCCCACTGCACGCTGGAGCTGCTGCAGTACGGGCCTGTCACCTCCAGCAGTATGCGCCTGTCACCTCCAGCCTTCCATGAGGCCTGATCCTGCAGCCGTGAAAACCACAGTACCAGCCCGGGGGCCATGCTGCCAGGGAAGGGAGAGGGGAGAGCTACCCCTGCTTGCATCATCCTCCTCACCCCTTCCGCACAGCTTGGCACACGAGGATCCTCCCTGCTTTCTGAGGGGGCTGGCACAAGCCTGGTGCCCCAGAGAAAGCCCAGCTACACTGGAAAATTTCATCCCAATTCTTGGTTTGTAAGTCAATGGTAGCATTTGCTGCGCTCTGCAAATAAACTCTAAGTGATTTCTCAGATTCCTTAAAAAGCAAAAGCTACGAGCCCAATCCCTTCCCATAAGGAAAATGTTTAATGCTCACCGAGACTGTCCAAACCTCTGCTTGTTCATTTTTCTATCCATAACAGCTCCCTTCTGCTGCTGCCAGGGTGCTATGAGTTCCCCACAGCTCCAGCCCCATGCACCGTCCGGCACAGCGCGGCCATGCCAAGGCATAACGCAGCCAGACACCAGCCCCGGCTGCTGCCTCCCAGGGCAGGGTACAGCTTTAACCTCCAGAACGTCACGATGAAGATGAAGGTATTTGTAGTTTCACTGCTTACAAGACATTTAGCTGTGCTCTCCCCCACTGAATCCCTTCCCTTACTGTTACCTCCCTTCCCTTACTGTTACCCTGCCTACAGAGAAGCTGTCAAGTGAGGAGAGAGTCCCCCCACCCCCACACAGCGCTGAGGTGGGGACGGAGGAGAGCAACATACCTGGCTGTTCCAGACAGATCTGCCACAATGAAAGTTTAACTAAGACTGTAAAAGTAAAGAGTTAGTTTTCAAGTACAATTTTTCTATTATTCTCTAAATGTATGGAAACGCTGCACTTCTCATCCATCAAACATTTCAGAAAGAGTTTCCCCACCCCCACCCCACCCTCTTTGCTGGCCACCAGGCTGATGAGTTACTGCTTCGTTACAGCACCACCACAGACCTCTTCATTCTCTACCTTCCTTTCAGAAATCCCCACCCTCCTGTCTGGAGGACACAGACACTAAATCCCATGACGAAGTGCTGCTTTGAACTCATTAGTGAGTGTGATCTCAGTCAAATACCTTGCTTGCGCTATCTTCTGTAATATTCACCACAAACCAGCTGATGCCAGCTGCTTCATCACATACACATACCAGTTCTGCAGCTCTCAAATATTTGAAGTAAATCCTTTATCTTTTGCTTGTTATTCTACTTAAGAAATAAAGTTTAAATACAAAACAAGAAGTTGCTACAGTTGGTGACACAAAAGCATTATTTTTCCAATTGCATTCTAGTTTAAAAAAATTACTTGTTCCTTAATACTTGGAGGCTTAGGATCATTAAGGAAAGAATACATTCCGTATAGACTCTGAGTAATACCTAATGTCCAAATATTGGCAACAGGCTTGAAAAACCCCCTCTGTTTTTGGAGGAATGAAAATACTAACTGGTTCCTCACTAGAAGCTTTTCTCTCAAAAATAACTACTGTCATAGGAACAGAAGTATAAACACCAGTCATTCCTAAGTTTTGTTTGTTACTTACTGTGAAATATTTTTAAAGTCTTTTTTTTCTTTTTTTTTTTAAGCTCTGCTTTTATCACATGATAAATACTATGTGCTAGCACAGTCCCACAGAAGTGGTAATGGAGCCAAATTGCAAAATGGAGCAAAGTTAACTATGGGTACATTGCTGCCATCTTTACCTCCAGATAAAACTTAACAGCCAGATACTGTATAGCCTAGCAGGCAGTATACCCTCATCCTTTCCGTAAGAACTACAGAAATACAACCACCCCCTCATCTCTTCCTGCTTATATCTCAAGTTTTTCTCTTGGATGCCTGTTCCAGTCGCAACTCATGCAATGTTACATGGAGTGGAAAGGCAGTATTGCATATTCTAAACTCCTGGTAATATCTACGTGGATACATGGAGAGTTTATCTCCACTACTATTTAGAAAAAAAAAAAAATAGGAAAAAATTTCTGCAATTTATCTCAGGAAAAGGCACTTGCACTATCGAAGTACCAGGTTGTGTGAGAACGCAATAAAATATGCAGCATATGAAAGAGAAGAGTCTCATATACAAAAACAAAACAAGAGGACAAATTATAGTCCCAAGATAACTCCCACAGAGCTTAACAGTATGAGGACTTCATCCAGGCACTTTTTAGATAGAACCCAGAAGCTGCCTCTCCACTAGGAACATTAACTTCAAAACTAAATGAACAAAACCCTTGGACAGGTATGTTAGAATAGGTGTGGTCACCCCCAGAAAAGGATGTACAAGGCTGCAAATATTTTGGGAAAAAAATTCCCAAAACTTTACCTTTAAATAAGCACCCCATAACCACCACAGGGGAAAAAAAAAAAAAAAAAAAAGAAAAAAGCCTCATTTCATCAGAACAAACTAGAACAAGAAATTTGCCTCCCATAGGTAAAACAATTCAAGTTAAAAGGCTTGTAAAGAAACCTCCTGCCATGGTCTGGCAAGTCCTTTCTTTCTGGCTTGCCTTTCACTCATCAACTCAGCAGTCTTCTGGGTTGGAACAAATTCCCCCTAGCACGCCCACAGAGAAGCTATTCCTTCCATTACCTCGGAGACACAGACCCTGGCCGTGCAGCAGCTTCCTGCTCCTCCCGGCAGCAGCCCAAGGCCTGTGGAGCTCAAGCTCACCTTTTGGCTTGTGCCTCCTGCTGCCTTCAGCCCACTTGGCTGAGCGGACAGGGCTGCTTTCTAGGAAGGAACCGTCAAGTCCTTTCCTCCCCAGGGTCCCATGTGATGGCAGGGCACAACCCCAGGATCATACAAAACAGTCCTCACGCTGGCTGCCCAGTCATTCCCTTTATAGAAAAAACACAACATCTGTTAACAGTCAGTAAATAGGGAATAAATCATAGCATCATTTAGGTTGGAAAAGACCTCTAAGATCATCCTGTCCAACTGTTAACCTAACACTGCCAAGTCCACCACATCTCCATGGGTTTTAAATACCTCCAGGGATGGGGACTCCACCACTTCCCTGGGCAGCCCATTCCAGCGCTTGACAACTCTTTCGGTAAAGACGTTTTTCCTAATATCCCATCTACACCTCCCCTTGGTGCAACTTGAGGCCATTTCCTCTCATCCTATCACTCGTTACCTGGGAGAAGAGACCAACACCCACCTGGCTACACCCTCCTGTCAGACAGTTGTAAAAGGGCAATAAGATCTCCCCTCAGCCTCCTCTTCCCCAGGCTGAACAACCCCAGTTCCCTCAGCTGCCCCCCATCAGCCTTGTGCTCCAGACCCCTCACCAGCTTTGTTGCCCTTCTCTGGACATGCTCCAGCACCTCAAGGTCCTTCTTATAGTGAGGGGCCCAAAACTGAACACAGTATTCGAGGTGCGGCCTCACCAATGCCAAGTACAGGGGCACCATCACTGCCCTACTCCTGCTGGCCACACTATTTCTGATATAAGTGAGGATGCCATTGGCCTTCTTGGCCACCTGGGCACACTGCTGACTCATATTCAGCCGGCTGTTGACCAATGCCCCTGGGTCCTTTTCCACCGGGCAGCTTTCCAGCCACTCTTCCCCAGGCCTGTAGTGTTGCATGGGGTTGTTGTGACTGAAGCAGCAGGACCCAGCACTTGGCCTTGTTGAACCTCATACAGTTGGCCTCGGCCCATCGATCCAGCCTGTCCAGATCCCTCTGCAGAGCCCTCCTCCCCTTGAGCAGATCGATACTCCCACCCACCTTGGTGTTATCTGCAAACTTAATGAGAGTGCACTTGATCCCCTCCATCCAGAGTTTGCTTAGTCTTCACCACAAAACCAGTATTTGTCTGTTCTGACTGTTAAAAACATTTAAATGTAGAAATCTTACTGACTGCTTAAAAGCTGAATTAAAGTAAAGTAAGTTACAACATGCAAGAAAAAAGAAATCTGTAACTAAGCACTGGACTAGGAGGAGACCAGGTGGGCACAGGCTTTACCCACTCCTGTATCACATACGGGGACACTGAGGGAGGATGGGGGAACCTCAGCGTGACCAGCAGAAAGGCTCTCTGGCAATCCATTCACAGGAGTCCCTGCCCTCAGTCATAAAGCGCTTCCACTACAAGATCTAGAAAAAACCACCACAAAAAAACCACGTAACCCACCCCCTCAAACAGGTACCATCATGGCTTTGAGCCATCTCTGTAATGAAGACATGGACTTTTAATGGTTTGCTTCTGTGCCCTGCTTTTTGATACCTACAGATACCAAACCCTTCTGCTTAACTCAAAAAAAAAAAAAAAAAAAAAAAAAAAAAAAAAAAAAAAAAAAAGAACTTGGCTGCATAGCACAGTTATGGGATACATTAGTATCAATAATATATAAATATTAACAATAAGCAGCAATAAACTTGACATTTAGAGTTTGTTTTTCCAAACAACCTCCCCTCCCCCAGTTCTGAGAAAGTTTCAAGAGCTCATGGTATTATGAATCATCTACTCGACTTATTATTTCCCACCTGGAATAGCATTTGACTTCTTTATTATTCTTATAAATTTATATGTGAGTGCTTCAGACCTATTACTACTAAATAATTTAATCAGCATGTGTCTCCAAACCTGGCTGCAGTAGGAAACTAAATGAGATAACTGAATGCAAAAAAACAATAGTTGAATCATAAGCTACCAGAGATGAGAGGCAGGAAGAGTTCCCCTTCATCAGCCCTATTTCTGTAGTTTGCCCAAATCCCAACTCCCACTCATTAAGGAGACCACAAATGGCTCCAGAAGAATTATTTCCCCTACATGGTTTAATTTCCATTGTGAAAAAGCTGCTCACATTTTCCTTACCAGGAGACATACCACTGCATCAACAGCATCAACCAAAGGGTGACGGGAAACACGCTAACAGCGGTGAGCTACTACCCAAAACTAACTTTCACACAGCCTCCTCCTCCTCTCCCAAAATACTGGACGCAACAAAAGCCTCATTGTTGTGGCTCCAGCCCAAAGCACGCAAATGCTCACCAGATGCTGCCAGACGGGGAAGTGAGGTAGAAAACGGAGCTTCAGCTGTTATGAACATGATGGGGCTTGATCTGCTGCTATTGAAGGCAGCAGAAGAACGCCACTGCATTTCATGACGGTAGAGGCTTACTGACAAAGGCTTATCCTCTGTAGGCAAACATCCAGAATGCCCTAAAAACAGCTCTCTGAAAAGCGGCCTCACCTCTCTATCGCTTCTCAGGCTCAGGAGTTGCATCCTCCAGCTTACCTAGCTCTGTACAACAAGAGATGCCCTCTCTGTCAAGGCCAGGTGTACTTGTACCGGACAGTGCGAGACACACAGATCACTCCTGAAAGACTGTGTCATGGGTACTCCATTTGTTGAATTATGAATCTTATTTTATTTTCCACCAATATAATCTGAACACTGCTTACAGTTATCCATCTATGCACATTCCAAAGTGTATTGTTTCAATCACTGGGGCTAAAGATACTGTGATAAATGTTTTATCTCGAGAAACTAACAAATATGTTATACCCCAAGTTACAGAAACACTGCGGTTCACCAGAACTTCTGAAAGGAGGAATGATGGAAAACCTCCACATGAGGATTTCCATCTAACTTAGACTGAAGAAACAGTGTGTTTATCTCTAACAGTACTTATGGTACCTTCTGCTTATGCTTGGGAGTAATAACTGACCTTGGACGGAAGAAAACCTCCGTGGAAAAACACTCTTCACTTCAAGATGCATCAGTGATAGAGACTATTCCAGAGTCTATGGCACTTAGCTCTGCTAGGACACAACCCATCCTTCGGGACAGACCTAGGCAGGCAACAGCTTTCTGCGCACGTTTTACAAAAAGAGGAGCCTTCTGAGCCGACGTCACTGCCATGAACTCTGTAGGAAAGCTGCACGCCGCTCTCGTTTTTTTGAATGCTGATCCCCATTCTTGCAGCCACAATGTTCATTAAATGCTGAGGATCAATAAACAATCCTCCTATGAGCCATACAATGTCTGCATGTCGGAAGCTCATCACATGAAACATAACCGAAAGAAATCTGACATTTGAAAATACAAAGCTGATATCTATTCCTTAGCTATCTAAATAGCATTTACACAATCCTATTTATGGTCCTGACGCTTGCTAACCAAATCACCGAACAGATTGTCAATCACCCCATTTTCAAAGCAACAGGGGGATTTAGACACGCAACAATCGTAAATTGCGCCCTGAAAGCCCAATTTACATTGCTGTGCAACCAAGCACGATTTCTTCCGACAGTTTGTAAATAAAACCCCAAATGAGTAAACACGGCATACGAAAATCAGCAAAACTGGTAACATGTATTGCATGCCTAAAAATATAATTACATTGTCTGCCATAACCATATTTAATGCCTCAACAAATACAGAAAGTTGACCCACTGTCCGCTGCGTTACCAGGATTTATCACCAGGCCTGGCCTGGGCCCAGGGCTAAGCGGGCTGCAGGCACGGCACAGCAGTCCGGCACAAGCCTCTGCCAATGGATTTACCAGGCTTGCTTGACCTTGATGAATGTTACCTTAACAACAACAACAGCAGCCAGAACAAAAAGAATTTTTAAAAATGTCTTCTGTATTTTAAACAGAAAGATATTGATGCATGAATAAATGTCTGGGCATTTCAAGAGCGAGTTGTGTGCTATAGGCTGTAACCACCTAACAGGCAACTCCTGTTCCTCCCGTCTTTTCCTCTTCCCAGCTTCCAAGAAACACTGTGATAAATGCAGATTAAAAAAAAGGTGATTTCTAATACATTAAAGGAGTATCCTGGCTGACTAGAAAAACCAAACTTCCCTGCCCCTCAAAAATTTTAAATACATCTTGGTTACACAGACACACACCAAAACAGACAAAAAAAGAGAAGTAGAGATAGTGGGGAGAGAAGGAGGAGGGGAAAGGGACTTTTAATCTCTTCTTTCACATGACTATGACATGGTTTGTGATCTTCAGACGACCGAGAAAGCCACAGGTCTCTTGCTAATAAGAACTGCTTCCTTGTGAGCTACACCAGGGCTGGGAAGACTTTTCTGAGAATAAAGTCTCTCTTCTGCAGGCACCGCGGGATACCTCTGCTCGTCCTGTGCCTCAACTAAAGTTTAATGATATCGATACTGAGAGGGCGTGCATGTGCATACACACACATACATACTGTGTGTGTGTGTGTGTGTATCTGCACATATATATATGTGTACAGCATTTTCTTCAAAAGGCACATAAAAAAAGGCAGTGGTCAATTATGAAGTAGTATCCTCTGATTTTCTGTTTATAAATACATGTCTCTGCTTACATAAGCCACACAATCGGAGACCTCTGCACAGGTACAGGAATGGAAGAGAGACAGACCACGTTGCTGTGGTTATAAGAACAGGATCCCACCAGTTCATCTTCCCACAGCTGGCCAGTTATCAGTTCCAGGGAAAGCCAGGCAAAACCATGGCAGCAGAGATGTCACGACCCACTGCCCCTCTCCCCTGCTAAGGAGCAGTGACCACGAGAAGCTGACCAGGGTTGATCCTGGCTGGTGGATCCCACCTGGGACTTCTCAGACCAATTCTTTCAAATAAAATAACCAAAAGACAGCAGCCACAGCAGTTATAGAAATGACATTAACAAGAAGTTGCACAACCCTTGTAAAGATAATTGCATCTTCAGAACATCATCTCCAGGCTCTTTAAGGGGAGGGAAAAAAAATACAGGAAAAAACTGACTCGTTTCAGAGGCATGCTCCCCATGATTACACAGAAATAATCCCATGCTTTTATTAGATTTTATAAACACTTAAAATATTGTGGGTTTAGGATTTTTCCTCATTTTATGCAATCATTCTGCAAACAAAACAGCCATTGGGCTGGCATAAAGAGAAAGATGGGAAAAGACTGACCCCAAAAGACTACAGTGTCAGTCTTTCCCCAGTATTTCTAGTCTAAAAATAGGTTTTAAAGAGCTTATCAGTGCCATCAGGCTTCCAAGCCCCTGTTAAACCAGGACCTCCCAAAGTCCTGTCTTCCTGCCAGTGCCAGTTCAGCCCACAACTTGCAACATGAAGCCTTTCACAATTTGGCAATTTTCTATGCCGTGACATTTTTTAAATCAGATTCAAGAAATGGAAATATACACATTCATTCACTTTAAAACATGGTGGGGCTTTTTGTCCTTTAGAGAGGCTGAAAGGGAAAGACAGAAGCAAGCAGTGCCTAGGGCAGTGTGGGAGAGCTGCTGCACCCTGCAGGGTCAAAGAAAAGCAAGCACGGACCCAGGGCACGTAAAACTTGCAGATGATGAACGGTGCCTCTTGAAGCGGGCAAAGAAACTTATGCCGAGCTGCAACAAGGAGCCTTCTGTAACTTTCCATGTGTCAGTCCTCGCAGTCCAAGTACTGCCTGTGTTTATCATAAAGCAGATCAGCGAGTCCACACACGGGGTCTTAAACACATTGTGCTAACAGCGGGGCCCGAGAGCTGATACTCCTAGTCTTAACCAGCAGCTGCTCCAGGATTATCGCTTCCATGAAAAGCGACAGGTGCTTGTTCATAAAAAACAGATTTATTCTCCCAGACTGTCTTCCTGAGGACCAGTATCCACAGAGACACGTGTCCTGGATTGGATTCCTTCTCCTCATACTCTCATTCCCAGGATTTTAAGAAAAAAATCTGATAGTCTGCAACCATATGCCAACGGGCTTTCACCATCTTGGATCACGACTAGCCAGGGATGGACCCAGTCTCCCACAACGCCACTCTCCCTGGAAACCAGCTCGTCTTCTCTGCACAGACTGCACCTGCTTCTTCATCTGCTACATTTTATGGGCTCTACTTCTTTCTTCAAACTTGCTGCAAAAGCATCCTGAATCATTATCAGACTATGTTGATACAACGTTAAGGGCTGCATTTTAACAGAAAAAAGCAGAACACAATTTTGCAATGCCTCTATCACTCTGTATCATGTATCTGTACAAAAGCATTTTGTAGGGCACAGCTCTACTGTTGAAGCAAACATTATTTTGCAATACTAAAAACCCAAATCCAATACTAAATATACACCACCTATACTGCATGCACACAATCGCACACCAACATCAAACACTAGACAATGCAAGCTGTCAAATCATAAATTTCAAAACTTACAACAATGAAATGCAAAATTATCAATAAAAATCAGAAACGTTGTTTCAGAAAACATCCCGTAAATTCCAACATGAAAATTTTTCTTTTTTAAGTTGCAGGGTGATACAATTTCAAGTTTCTGAACTTGCTTCCTTGGTTATCAGAAGGATGAAAGTTACCCATAGTCACAGTAACACACCTGGAAAACTAGACGACACCCACTACCCCCAATACATGGAGCTACAACACATCAGCTGAAACCAAAAGGCTGAGGCATTGGAAACGTTAAGAAAAAGCGCAACATGCCCTCAAGAAAGAGGAGATGCCAGGCCCAGAGCTGGTGAAATAACTAATGGAAGTAGCTTTCAAACAAGTCCACGGCATGTACTGCAAATCCTTGCGACACCAACGAGAGCAGGATTACCTCCCACATTACACCACTACGAATCAAAACAACATGAATTTTGCTGTGCTTTTGGCTGCAACTCATACCCAGGTTTTTAAAACTGAAAGTAGACCACAATATAGTGAAACCATCATCTCAGCCCCAGGAAAATAAGTAAGAATTAAAAAAATTTGAATGTTTCAAATTGCATACAGTTGTTTACAGTAACTTTTTGCATATTCTCCATTATCTTCAATAAGCTTCATACCATTCAACTCGAAGCTTTTTCCAAAATAAAATGAGACACTGATAACAAGTATGCCGATTCTATCAACAGGCATAAGAAGCACTCGCCACGACACCACTTGTTACGCTGACAGCTCAAGCTGATACTTGAATTATTGGAAAACACACAAATATTATCTCTTGATCTCCACCCGGTTATGACCTTTCTTAGCAGTAATGCTCACCACATACCTCACTGAAATTTCCTAATTACAAGTATATGAAATATACTTCTATTTCATTTGTTTGATTTTACATAAAGAGAGAGAGACCACTGCCCTCTAAAAATTACTCTGCGCTGGCTTCACGGACTCTACTCCATAAACATTGCATTAATTCATTCAGGCCAGACACCAAAGACACAGATATCTCTGCAGCGGAGAGTGAGAACACTATCGGCTTGTTCTGAATCAGCAGAGAAGCTGGCAGCCTTTCAAGTCATCCGAAAAAAATTAGGTAGCTGCACAAAGAATAAACTTCAAAGTGCTTGTCCAGAATTCCCTCTGGGAAAGAGCATGCAGTTTTCACATGCTAATTCCAACAATTAGCCAGTAAGTACTGCTTATTTATAAACTTCTAAATAAATTTTTAAAAGCAAATAACAAAATTCATGTTCAATACAAAGCCCTTAGAGAAAGATACCATATTTATGCATTACTGCACAGAAAAAAGTATGCTCTCTTCTTTTCAGCGGCATTAAAGTTCAAAGGATCCCCAAGAGGATGATTCAGCAGTTAACACACATCTTTCAATATTAAACTGGTGAATCTCTTTCCTCAGACCACACACAACCACCACCCTCCTCTTATTTTTAAATTTTTAGTGCATGAAAAATACTCAAGTCACGAGTTGGAAGCGGAAACTTTTCATTATTTGTCTTTTCGGCATGAGGGAGGACTGATGCTCTGGCAGGTTTGAGCCCTGCTCTTTATTAGCAGCATTGCGTTGGCTGCAGTCCCCTGCACTTGGACCCCAGCAACAGCACATACGTACAGCAGGGCCACTTCAAACCTGCTCCTGCTTCAAGGAGGAATGCACACACCAAAACACCTGAAATTACATTTTATAATATTAGGGTCCAAAAATTTGGAGCAAAACAAGGAGGAAGAAAACCCACAGTAGCACCTATTAACTCATATATGCTCCCATAGAGACACTAATTATTTCCAGGACATGAAGCATCTTAAACCCCCAGTCTAGGACCTCCCTTTCCTGCTTGTCTTGAACCACACACAGTCCTTGGGCCCAGGGCTACCAGTGTTTGCACACCGAATTCAGCGGCTCACGAAGGCACAGGAGACTTAGGAGCCACAAGCCAGGCAGGATTCTCAGGCTACCTGCTTCCAGATCCGTGTGCGCAGATCCTGCTGTGCATACATCTGATGTAAACATATTAAACATCTGTTTAGCAGAATTATAGACTTTATGTTAATTTGAGAAGTTTTTGACAGAAGCAACAACTCTTTGAACATGGACTACATACCGCTAGGTTGAAAGGAAAAAAAGAGGATTTGGTGGTTTTGTTACTTTAGTATCTTACATTTCATTCCTGCCTCCTGTAGCAGCACTAGCAAGACTATCAGAAACCCATATAAACGCAACATCTTTCTTTTGCAACCAATTTCCATTTCAAAGCAGCAAATCTAGACATTACTGTTTGAATGATTTCCTAAATCTCATTTTCACATGCCAAGCAGAGAAGTAACCTGCTTCTTCTGTTCTGTGAAAGCTTCCAACCTACAGATCCGTTCGATAAAGGCATGAAAACAAAGTGTACATATGCTCCCTGGGGCTTTTTGCTAAAGAGTTGATTTGCATAAGGCATTATAAATTAGCCTTTTTCAAATGAATGCAAAATCCCTAATTTACTCTGTGCACATATATAACAGATTATGAAATTCATATTACTGGATAAAAGAAACGTATCAATTGTAGCTGCTGTTTTGGACAGGGTTATTATGGAGTGATCCTAACCACACCAGTAACTTCAGAAAGAAAAAGGGGCTTTAACAAACACTCATACTGCTAAAATACTATTCCTGAAGGAAAGGTGCAGCTGGTACATTGAGAGAGTGAAATCTCTTCCTCACTCAGTCTGTCCCGGATATTTGGTGCCTGTATGGCTGTTGTGCTGCCAGACAGAATATAATGTCAAACCTTCATGCTATTCCTTGCTTTTAGCCATGTTTCTAATCTGCCTTTGGAAGCAGCTATATTGCCTTAATGCCTCGGTAGATTTAAGCACTCCAAATAAACAAATGCGAGGTATGCAGGGGAAACTGGTTCACTTCACACGCTTCCAGTTATTTCAAAGTCCAAACAGAGACATGTAATTCATAAGCCTTTAAGCACAGAAATACAAAAGCCATGCTCATAAAAATTAAACACACATCCTATTTCAGCCACATCCTTCTCAAATATTTCTGCAAGTTAAATTCAAGATTTCAACCCAAGTTGTCTACAATTAAGAAATGTGCTATGAGAAACCTGTTCACCCACGCCGCAAGTTTAGCCCTAGGCACAGAAACTGCTGTACCCTCATGTTGAGATTTTTATTAGTAGTATTTTTTAAAAAGAAAGACGTATTAAGATACTAGCCCAGGGCAACAGTCGACAAGTTAATTGTTTCCATGTAGCTTGTGAAGGCAACAAACACCACAGGAACACACACACACACGGTCTACATAAGAAGGAATATTACCCTCTGCTATTTCGGCACCATTAATCCCTTCCCTCCACCCCCAGCTTTTTCCAGCGAGACGGGGTCAGAATTACCCCGCGTGATGTCAACGGTTATTTTGTGCTGATTACTGGAATCAAATCTCCAGACAGGATATATTTACAGCTGTCTACACTGTCTTACAATGAGCTGATGGATGACTCATCCCTTTTCGCCCTTCAGCTGAAATCACTAAAAGTAGGATGGAGGCAGAGCGACGGCCGGCAGAAAGCGAGGATCCCTTCCCGCCTGCCCCCACGCCCCTCTCCCACCACTGCCAACCCCTGCACGAGCAAGAGGAGAGATGCAGTGGCCTTGCTCTGTGTTTAAAACACATTGGAATGCCAGTCTCTACCCATGTGTGCAATGACAAAAGTAGAAAAGTTAGAAAATTTATCATTTTTACGATTTCAGTATATGTAAACCCACCAATAAACAGGCATTTATTTCCAAGTGCCAGTACCCATGTGCTTGCAAAGGCTAATATCTCAACGCCATGAGCGCACGTCCCTTGTCTCGCATGTAAACAGAACACAAGAAAGTAGAAATCAATGATCATAAACGTAAATATATCACGGGAAGGTGAAGTGTCAGTAGAAACAAAAGCTGGGCTTTTTCCATCATCTACCTAGCTGGTGCAGATTTGCCAGCAGAATAAAAATATGACCAGATGATGAGCTGACAGCACAGGCTGAGTGACAGAGACTGTCAACTCAGCAAGTCTGCAGGCAAAAAGCACGTCTGCTCTTTGTGTCAATGGGGAAGGATGTGAGTTTTCATTATCGCAAACAAATTTAAAAGAGGGTAAGTGTATTCGTAGCATGCCTGCCTCTCATTTCTGTCTGCATCAGCAAAATAGTACTTGATGAAAGACTGAAAACGAGTTTGTGGGTTTGGTTTTCTTTAAAACCGGATAAGTCAGTTTATAATCACAGCTGATTATCGTAATGTATGGTGTACCAACAGAAGAGCAAGTCTTTCGTAAGCTCTGTCAGTACTCATGAATCAGCCGGCTCAGTAAGACGTGCACAGAACCAACTTCTGCCGCTGGTAGGTCGGCCTCTTTCTACAGATTTGGGCCAGGCACCAGGAAGTCCTCGCATACAGTCAAACATATGCCTACGTGCCATTGACTTCAAATGAATTTAGGCACACATTTGAAGAATTTGCTAAATAGAGATGGTGCCCTGAACTGGGATTGGTGCTCAGCACACAGCCACAGCATTTGCACTTCCAGCTTCTCTCATCCAAACATGCCTTTGCTGAACTAATCATGAGGACACAAGTTTGACTTCTGTACTCTACTGGCACCCGTAAGCACTGGGTGAATAGCTTCTGGGTAAATGTACAAATAGTTTCTGTATGAACCTCTTGAGCAATACAAGGAAGGCTGGAGTGGTTTGTAGCATAACGTGGAACTAGAATCTTTAATACTGAATACAATGTAGCGTGCTATGTGAAAGGCATTCGACACATTTGTATTGATTGCATGGTTCTTCTGTTATAAAGTTTGCTTCTTTATGGTTTAAGCCCTTGTCTGAAGTCGAAATGGAGCTGCTCCATCAAGGCACAAGATGCAGCCTACCAAAAAAACTTCTCTTGAAATGAACAATATATGCGGCGGGATTTTCGGCACCAAAATGGCTTTCCTCATTTCTTAGAACCCCATTTGCCAGTTCAAGCAATTACCCAGAAACCACTAGAAAACAACATGGAAGAGAAATCTCACTTACCTTTATCATCTTGCCATATAAAACAAAGAAGGAAGCAAGGTATTTAATCCAGAAATGCTACCTGAAGCATACCTTCCTTCAAGAAAATGGGAGTTTAAACACCTATTTAGCTATCTCACGTTCATTCATACACTAATAACCTGCTGGGTAGAACAACACGCTCAAACTTTTCCCCCAACTAATTATCCACTTGGCCCTGTGTTTTGCTGGACAAAGCTGCACTCACGTTTCATCAGTTGTAGGAATCCTACTATGTGATGGGTGCAGATTTGATAAATTGACATCACCTCAGCCAGCCTACAAGCCTAAAATAAGAGAAGATTTCATGAATGCGTTACTTTCCTTTGTAATGTAAGGAACCAAAGTAGCAAGGAAAAAAAGGGTTTATCTTGAGTCTAAGAAAAAAAAAATTATCAAAATTAATAAATTGAAGAAAACAAGTGTCCAAAGGGCTTCTCTTTAGCAGTTTTAGGTGAAGACCACGTCTATAAATCCTTATCCTTTATGTACAAATCACTATCCAATTTATGGTAGGAATATGAACATCCAGATTAATCTGTATTAGAACTATGAATTAACAGTAACAGCAGTAACCCTTCTGAAGTACTTGCTACACAGGAATGCTGCATCTTGAACAGAAAGCTTCCAGTACCATAGAGATGAGCAAAAGCTTAATCTGAAATATTTTTCTTTTTTTAAAAAGGCAGCTTTATGTTAAGAACTCCAGTTCTTTCACTTCATCTTTCCAAATACATGTTTACTACAAATGTTTGAATATATATTTTCAGTGGGCAAAAGAAAAAAAAAAAGTCAAATTAGAGAAATAAACACATCGATACTGTTTTTTCCATACTTGATACCCAGGGTAAACAAAACCAAGCAGATGTATGTTCACTCATGCATACAAACCCCAGACTTCTGAAACTTTGAATACTGAATTAAAGTGCTTACTGTCAGCCTTCAGAGGAAGTTTTGTCAACCAAAACTGCAGCTTATAAAGCCCATTCCTTGCTTATCTACAAGTGCCAAACATTCCCAACGCTTTCTACAGCACCATGGAGTCGCCATCGCCTTTAGAATATGCTCCTGACTTTGGATCATTTCTGCTAAGTCACGGCATTTCCTTGCCATCTGCAGAGGCGCAGGCAAGCTAAAGCTACTCCTCCTTTCTGAAGGCAGCTTAGAGGACTCCACTGATCCTCTCAAAGGACACAGCAAACTTGGCACCAGCAAACAAAAGTGCTGATTTTCTCTAACTGAAGGAGTGGAAATAGCACATGGAAGAATTAACAATTCTCACAGGCTAACCCATGAAGGAAAACCAAACCAAACCAAACCCAACCCACACCCCACCAAAAAAAAAAAAAAAAAAAAATCAAACAACCCAGTTTCCAGACACAGTAAGATACTGCTGTTGCAACCTATTTAGCCTAGCAATACAACCAGTATAGTCCTAAGCGCTAACCTGTCTTTGCAGTACAACTAGCTTTGCTCCAGGGGATATTGATTTTATTGCATGGCTATTATTTAGGGAGTCATCCAAAGTAATTATAAAATTTTACTAATTAGCCTCTTTGCTTCTAGATGTGACTTCAAGGTCACAATCAGAATCTAAATCAAACTGGAATTACTAAAAGAAATATCTTACTGCCAAGAGTTAAATTATCTTTCTGCTTCCCTCCCCAAACAAAAAGAAAAAAATCTTTATGTGGCCCATATTGCATTATTGATGTAGAGACGACATAAAATATCCATAATTCCATTAGCTACTGTCTAAAAGAAATGTTCATAAGTACGTGGTATTTAATGACAAAAAGACAAGAATCCTGTGGTGCTGCTCTCGGGGGCCAACCCCTGTTCCTGACAAGGAGCCTACTAAAGCAGCTGTCAGTCAGCCAGCCATGCATTATTCAAGGGCCTCATAGGCTTTGCAGACCAAAAAAACCTGTCACATCCTTTGTGCTTTATCTAGCCAACCACGTAAATCACCCAGTATTAAAGGTTACTTTGCAACATATGTTCCTGAAAACCTTTAACTTCCAGATCTCATATGGAGGGAAAGACTAGTGGCTGCCCCGCTGCGTCCAGGAGCCGAAGGAACACCAGCCTGCGCCAATTTTGCATTTCTAAAAACGGGAATGCAATGGCCACATGATGTTACTTGTCACAGTTGTAAACCTGCCCTGAGTAGCAATATGCAGGTAACCTTGGCTGCCATAGCTACAGACTATGCAAGCGACTACGGGGGCATTCTCAGAGGTACTCAGTTGTACTCCCACTGAAAAATTAGGAGCGGAGCTGCCCTGGCTGTGGCAGAACAAAGCAAAAATCAGCATTCGCTTCTGCGGAGACTGAATGAATCTCATCAGCTCCTGTTCAGCCAGAAGAATCAAAATCACCCAACTTCAACCCTGTGTAGTGACAGCCACAATCTCGCCCTGCAACCCCCCCCATCAAATCCAATACATGTAATACAGTTCTATCAAGGTAGCTGAACTTAAAGTAAAAAAATCCCTGCAACAAGGGGAATGTACTGAATATCCCCTGATAAAGCGTTCCAAAGGATAATAAATTACCCTTACTATTAAAACATGAGACTTACTTCCAGTTCGTATTTTCCTTCTAACCAGCAGATCCTTCTGGGCCCTGCGCACGTTAACTGAAAGAGCTCTTTCTCATCATTTTTCTCCTTGAATACAAACTTGTAAGCCATGATGCAGTTTCTGGCTGAAGGAGCATTCGTCGAGGAGAAGTGAACCGTGCAGGGAAAGGAGCAAGGCAGCTGGCAGCTGCAGTACAGAGGGCAACCTCATCTCTGACAGCCAAAGACAGAAGATGGTTCTTCCAAGCTTACGAACGTTGCTTTTTCTTATTTATATCTACACAGATATGTAGATGTATGGAGAGAGAGAAGAATCTGATAGAGGGGTTGATGTGGAGTTTTCTGAATAACAAATGTTTCTGAACTTTTCTAAACAAAATCAAGCAAGGCCCGACTGTGATGTAAAAACCAAACAAACAAGAAAAAAACCCCATGTTTCAATAATTTCAGTAAGTTTTAATGAGGATTTATGGTTTACCAGATGGTTTACACATAGGTTTAAAATCTAACATTGAAGGCACACATTTAAACTGTGATGGAAAAACTTATGGATTCACCCACACATTTTTCAGCATTCCCCCTCATGGAAAGTGGTAATCACTCACCTACAGGAACTGTTTGTCAAGGGCGATGCAGTAAAATTTCTCTTTAAAAAGTTGAAGAATAGAAATTTTATTTCTCCCCAGATGCGCGCCGTATGTTTGTTCTATACGATAATGGGATCCATAGTGCCTGCAAGCAGACCCTGAGCAATGATACGAATCCCAAGGAACCCCAACAGCTGAAGAGAGAGATGCAAATCATAAACCCAGAGAGGCACTGGTGTTTAGCTTGGCCTCGTCCCAACACAAGCTTTTTAGTTAACGAAGTGCCAAGCTTTTTCCCTTGCCTTATGAACTTTCTAGGAGCACATGGCCACGTTAACTCTACAGTAATCATAGCTACCTAAAGCAAGACAGACGGAACCATTTTCTCCACAAAAAGTTTCTTTGTAATAAAGCAACATCAAGCAGGAAGTGAAATAATAGAGTCTGTGTTTCTAATACAGTAGTACTCTAGTCAAAAGATTTTTGTAATAGAACTTAATAGCAAATAAAAAATTGCACTAAGAGCTTATGCAACAAACGCTTCAAAAATTGACAAAAAGTACACAAATGCGCACCAACAAAAATAGGCATCTGATAAAACTGATTCTTATACAAAAGCCTCTTATGTCCATTTTCCCATGCTTCTTACCAGCCTTATTTTTTAAATATGCTACGTCCATTTGAATGGGAGTCAATCCCAATATGACGCTCAAATAATTTTCTTAATGAAATCACATTTAATAAGCCTATCCCCAAAATCACCCTATACCCCAAAGTGACCATACTATAGAGTTACCCTCCCCTCTTTTCAGCCGAGGATTCACTAGAGTTTCAATAAAATATAATAAATTACACTACCCAGATACTTCAGAACAAGAACTTTATAAATAAGGCAAAGAATTATGCTGTGTGATTTTACATGCCCTTCTTCCGCCTTGAAGCTTCACTCAGTACGCTCAATGCAGCACCAGTAACTAAACTTAGCTCCTATGCCCCCGAAGCGATCTAGTCGAGTATTAAATGCCATTGGACAATACTGACCCAGTAAGTCTCTTCATATCTTGCGACTGCAGTCAAAGTTTGCTTACTTTCAGTATTTTCATTTTCCCAAGGGAAAGCAAATTCTATGCTTATGAAGGATGAAAAACACAAACTATGGCTAGAACACCAAAACTGGCCCCAAAGTACACGTAGCGCAAATGGGGCAAAGAGGGGGATCACTGTTTTCTTCAAACGCACCCCTCGTGGGCTTATCAACCAAGACTGCTAAAGATGATTACTAAGACAAACTGACAATAAACCCTAAACATCAATATTAAAAGGAAAGCAATGTTTTCCATGGCCAAGTCCTTTGCGTGATGTGCACAATGTGTTATCAGTTCTCTTCCTTGGTATTTTTGGCACTTCAGTGGGACCTTAATATCAGGAAAGAACACGAAGTATTTCAAAGCCCTAACATGGTCACAGCACTGTTAAGTTACAATTCTTGAAGAGGTCAATTCCTCTCAATAAAACAGCAGCAGGGAGCGCGTAGGGAGGACTGCACAGACCACACTGTCAAGTTACACTCCATGTTTAAAATAACACTTGGAAGAAAGAGCATTTAAGAGACACAAAAATAATAAAATAGAAAAGGTACAGAGTTCAGGTAACTCCTTTAGAAGAACACGCACTTAGCTCCAAAACAGATCCAATGAGTTTAACTGAAGAGTGGAAAAGCCAGAAGGATGAACCAGATACCAAGTAGAATTTGTCTTGACATACCAGCCTGTGTAACGCTCTGCAAACCTCAGCAAACAGAGACACTAGTCAGAGGGGACAGACAGCCACTGGAATTCTCACCTAGCACACAGGCTGACCCAGTGCACTGGCTGCATCGGCACCGCGCTGCTTTACAGCAGCTGGGGGGGTGGCCCGCCGCCATCTGTATCTCAGAAACAGAAAACCTCTGAAGTGAACATGAACAGAGCACTGAATGAAAATAAATAAATAAATATAAATACCAAGCTTCTGGTATGGTTTTAAACTATCATACAGAAGCTACTACAAGTTTGCTTGCTCAACGAATTAAAGGGCACAGTTTGATTTTTTTTTTATTTTTTTTTTTAAACAACTTGTCACTAGGTGCCAACAGCAAAACAGCCCTAGTTCATTCACTCTCTCACACAAAATTAAACATTAAAACTGCACACTGCTTATTGCTTATGGCATTTCATTTTCCTCTGAAATAATTTTTTTTTTTTTTTTTTTAAATAGGTGAACTGCTGACCTCCCCAACACTCTCCAGTGCAACTGCCTGACGATAGAGGTCCAGGAGGTTTGCTGAAAACATAAGCTTGTTGGACATCTGGTGCTACTGAAGGATAAAACATGGAAGAAAGAAGGCGGGGGGGTGGTGGTGTCATTCTGGGCTGGGAGAAGACTTGGTTACCTAATATGAGGCCTTAGCAAAGTTGGGCAGTTTGGGATGTTACGCTCCAATTCAGGGAATAATAAGAAAGGGACCTTCCTTAATGGACTGGATCAATGTATGTCAAATAGATTAAGCTTGCTGGCAGATAAGTCAATCTGCAAATGAACTACCCCAAGGTTATTCAATGATTCAAGGTATCCATAACTAATTTTTCTTAAAACTCAGTATCTTTTTTAATAAACTTATCAGGGTTAAAAAAAAAAGAGAGAAGTTAAAAACAAATGGTTTTTTCTTCTTATAATCCATCTTTTTTAAACAGCAAACTGTTGCTAATAGACAGCTTGACTGGGACGCTATTTGGGTGATGTATTTGTTAGGGATGTTTTGGGGGAGGTGAATATTTGCAACAAAGAGAGAGTCATACCAATTTCACTGACTGCCAAAAGGGTATCCTGATCCTTTACTCCCTGCCTGCAGATTCAGTAGCAATTATGTTCCACAACCAGCCCACCGAGACCAAACTTGCACCAACACTTGCAGTAACAGCATGCAACAACATGAGGCACGAGGCAGCTTTTGTCACATGCTGCATAATGCTTTAAGGATGTACTATAGAGCAATCTCCAAATGTAAGCAGAAACAAGACAGAGCAGGCTAGGGTCAGTTGCCAAACATTTAGGATATAAATACATGATCTTTAAAAGGAATTGATCCACATATATATAGTGGAAGCAAACCAGAAAGGGCAAATTTGCCATGAACTCAGACAAAACTCAGTTAAAGCGAACCATTTCAAGAGTACGTATCAGCAATTTTAGCAGTATCAGTTTTGACCCATTTTCTGAATACAACTCCTATTTTGGATATCATACCAGTTGCTTGATCAGTGCTAACCTGCTAATATAACTCTCATGAAGTTGTGTCTAATCAAGCAGATATAAAATTAGGCAGGAAGCAGCATTTGGTTCCCTTGCTATCCAGGAGAACAGTGATGGGTTTGAGTAACAGCTGGAGTTTTAGATGCAACCTAATACGGTACTTCATTCTAAATAGAACATTTTCTTTCTTCACCAGTTGGGCTGCACCTACTTTCTATAGAGAGATAGAAGGCAAATTAATTGCTGCCTTCCTCAGCAGGGAAGGTTTTACATTTACTATGTGTTTGTGATGGCCAGTTCTGAATGAATGAATAATCAGTGAGTGGCTATAAGGATACCTTCAAACAACATGTATGGCTTCCTTTTAGGTTTAAAGGTTACCTAAATATGAACAGTTGCCCATACTCAGCTCATGAAAAAAGGTGGAATTAACTCCACTACCAAGCAACAGCAGGAA
>NW_009258754.1:3081441-3086540 GCF_000687185.1 Egretta garzetta | reverse complement strand
GAATTCTGCCATGGTCTAATCTTTATTGAGGGCAGTTTTTAGTCTTACCTATAGTAATCCGTTTTAAGCTGTTTCCATTTTAAATTGTTGAAACTATTTTATAAACCGTGTCTGACAAAAACTTGTTTTTAGTCTCCTGGAACTATTCTAAGCATTTAGTTGGTAATGGGAAACACATGTGAGAAACAGAATATCAAGTAATTCTAAAAGTAGTATTTCCATACTTTATTTTAATCTTATTCATAGAGGCAAAGTGGAAATGAAATTCACCTTATATGACCAGACAAACCAGTCCTGTAATCCCTGCTGCAACTCATATAACAGCTTCAGTGCTATCCAAAATTACTTGACATTATACTAAAAATCATTACAGTCTCTGCTATCATAGATTATGTAGAGCCACAAATTCACTTCTGTCACCTTTCCGCATTTTAATAAACATATAGCTAAATCTTCTATTTATTTTAATATACAAGGAAGCACCATATGAAATTTCAACTTTTTTTATGAGCAACTTTATTATAGTTTACCTAACACTATTTTGTTTTCCATTTTCTGACATTTCCTGTGCTGAAGGATATAACTGCACTGCCATGTTCAACCATATCAGTAGATCCTGTATAAATACATTTAATCCCTTTTCATACCCATTTATACTTTTGATTTTCCCATAATCCCACTGCAATGATTCATAGGGCTGATTTTTCCAATGTTTTGGGTTTTTTTTGCTTTGTTTTGTTTTTTTCTAAATAAGGCACCTGATATTTCACTGGAACACCTCAGTCATCAGATTTTGACACAAGACCTTCCATATTCACTTTTTTCTGTGCCATTTACAAATGCACAGACTTTTTTTTAATATTTTCTGCAGTTATTTCTTGTTCAGGCTGAAGACATAAGCCAAAACAAACCAAAGGAGGTGGTCACATAACTCACATGTAAGCTGCCACAGTGTGCTCTGGATGCAAAAAGCTTACACAGCTCCACAAAGGAGACTAGAGAGTTTAGGAAACTATCACGGGTTACTGAACACATACACATCTGGCTAAGTCAGTCACTGAAATCCAGACGATTAAAGGCTAAGGGATCACCCAGATGAAATAAGCTTCATAGGAATCAGGGAAAGAACAGAGATGACTCTACAAGCTTACCCAGTTCCCACACTCTCCCTTAGCCAACTATCGTCATTACTGAAGACTGGATACCGAGCTAGGCGGATCATCAGTCAGATCCAGGTTTATCTATTCTTTCCTTGTGCAGAAGCCATACTTTGCTTCTTATTCAGCCTATTAAGTTTTAGTATTTATTTACTTACTTATTTTTACAGGTGGGGAGAAGGGGGTAGAGGACAACAGATATGGACATCAAGAGCACACAGTACTCAAGATACAAGCTGGCCGCAATAACACAACCAGGTTTCCTGTTCTGTTCCAATTCACAACATCATATTCACCCTCTGGATAACTCATTATGATATTTTCAGAATATTATGGACAATGCCTCCAGGACCTCTTTCCAGGTGGCAACAGTTCATTGTGCACAGGAATTCTTCACACGCTATGTACGGGCAGATTTCCTCTCCTCACCCCTGTCCTCCACTACGCATTACTGGGCACATAACATGGCTGAATTTCACCTACTGCTTTATTATCCAGTTGTTAAGTACTGTGGGACTCTTCTACAACTCTTTTTGGAGTCTAATTTAGACTTACCTACCTTGAAAAACTACGTGGAATCATAGAATCATAGAATCATAGAATCATAGAATCATAGAATCATAGAATCATAGAATCATAGAATCATAGAATCATAGAATCATAGAATCATAGAATCATAGAATCATAGAATCATAGAATCAGTCTAAACCTACCCTGGTTTAGTTTAAAACCATTACCCCTTGTCCTGTCACAGCTGGCCCTACTAAAAAGATTTTCCCCATCTTTCCTATAGGCCCCCTTTAGGTACTGAAAGGCCACAATCAGGTCTCCCCGCAGCCTTCTCTTCTCCAGGCTGAACAAGCCCAACTCTCTCAGCCTGTCCTCATAGGAGAGGTGCTCCAGCCCTCGGATCATTTTTGTGGCCCTCCTCTGGACCCGCTCCAACAGTTCCATGTCCTTCTTGTGCTGAGGGCTCCAGAGCTGGACGCAGTACTCCAGGTGCGGCCTCACCAGAGCAGAGTAGAGGGGCAGAATCACCTCCCTCGACCTGCTGGCCATGCTTCTTTTGATGCAGCCAAATTATTACTTCACCTTATTTTCTAGTTCATCATTAACATAAGGAACAAAGTAGATTCCAGCAGAGATCCTACTAAAAATGTCCTTCCAACTTGAAGTCTGACCACTTGCTCCTATCTTTTGTTGCCGGTCTTTTTTTCTTTTTTTTAAGCATTCCTAAAGAACTGTCCCACTTGAACAATGTACAAGTTTCTTAGAAGGGATACTTTTGGCAGGTTCTCTGAAGTATCTGGAATTTCAAAACCTAGCAGATTGCCCTTACTCCCACATGTGTTACCACCTTCAGAGAACTCTGAAAAGCATTACACATTCCATGAAACGATCACAATTACCATCACATATATTCAACTGCCAAATAATTCTGTTCTTCATTACAGTTACTAATAGCAGTAGCCCAAATTCTTCTTAAATTTTTAATTTAATCTTTATCTGGATAGTAGATCTCCAGTCTGGAACAATGATAAGCAAAAACTATACGAGTTTCCCTCTGTAATGGTATCTATTGTACATAATGTTGACTAGATAATTTAAAATATACTTGTTTTCTCAACTGGAACATCTAGATAAATTGAAAAGCACTGCAGAAGTAGGTCTGAGGCCTCAATGGGAACAACATGGAAATTTCTGTAGTCTGGGCACAAAAACGTCAGTTGAAGTGCTGCAGAGTCACCATTCCAGTGATGTAACTTCTGGTTTCATACACTTATTAAAAAGGGACCGAACTCAAATTGCAATGGCTGAAAAGACACCTAAATCTCTCACATGAAGAGTCTAAATAAGCATTCATCAAGACCACCACTGCTGCCAGTTATGTTCTTCAAAACTATCATTTGAGTACAAATCAGTCAATAAAAGTGAATCCTTGGTCTCTTGATAGCCAAAAGGAGGTCAATTTAGCATTGCTTTCAGGACCACCAGCACCCTGCTGCTAACGCAGTCTCGCCCTGCAGAGCCCCTTGGAGCCGTGTGTCACACACTCCCTGCTTTCCTGCAGCTGCAGTGAACCCAGAGGCTTGGCTGGCTGCATCTCAACAGCGAGGAGGAGAAGAGGCCAGGAGCGAGGCGGCCAGCATGCTGCCGGGAGGGTCGGCGGTCAGTGACAGCCAGCACCAGGCGACACAAACCACCAGAGACACTGGTTTAGTGCAAGTTTGAGGACCAAGTCAGAAGAGATGCACGCATGCCCTTACAGCCTGCTGAGCAGCAAAACCCTGGACACGTGCAACTGTGAGGGACATCCAGGAAATGCCTACAGGGACACTACACTTAATGACTACACCTTCTAATGTACTTCAGGGCACGCATCTTTGTCAGCCTAACTAAAACCAGAAATCATTTACTGTTCACTGTTTTTCCTGTGAGGCAGGAAACAACCGGAGACTGATGGCAGGAGAAGCGCCCCAGAGGGCATTGAGTTTCATACTACAAATATCTAGCAAAAATGGCAGTAACATCTTCAGAGACTGCTGTCCGCACCACGCAATTATGTGTTTAATGAAGCAGTTGGTTTCACTTTTTAAAAAATTGCTGAATGTGTTTTATGACAATTTCAAGATAGGCCCTAAAATGGGTAAGAATGAAATACATGTATTAATTCTTCTCAGCTGGCCCATATGGGGCATGGATATTTTGGATCTGTCTGCAGAAGCTTATTTGTAAAATTGTAATGCAGCCAAATGTAGAAGTCATTACCTAAAAACCAGATAAAGATCTAGAAAAGTTACGGGCCTAATCCTGCTTAACCCAGAACATTTAATTCTTTGAAAGTGTCATGCAATACTGAACATCAGCCCTTATGGGAAAAACGCTCCACTTGCTTACCAATTCATTGAGCTCCAGGTAAAACAGAAGAGCAAAGCTGCCAAGCCAAGTCAAAGAGCCCTTAAGAAACCCTGTGACTGAGACTAACTTTGACACAGAAACAGAAGCCAAGCAAGCCCTTCCCAGCCTCGGCAGTGAGAAGGTCCAGGAGGGCCATCAGTCAGCGCCTCCCCCACCTACCAGCTGAAAATGCATCTCTTTGGTGGCTTCTTATTCTGCAAGGCTAAAGGAGTGCTCTACAACTGAATCAGTTTTATCATTATTTTCAACATTAAACAAAACTAATGACTTCTTGACAGTGAAAGAAAAATTTTTAAAAAAAAAAATCAAAAACTTTAAGTTTATTCAGGGGATTAACTGAAATTTAGATGTGTTCAAGACACACTTAGGCAGCTTTGCACAGCTGCATTTTTACAACTGACTCACTTGGCTTACCCCAATTTCTTCAAAGGTAATTTCTCACTTTTTACCACAAAAGACTATTTTAAAATACTGTTTCTGCAAAGCAACTGGCAGAATCAGCTGAACAGAACCCATTTTTCAATCTGTAGGAATAGAGACAGTATCATTTGCAGATTAACGAAAAAAAAGAATGAGTAAAAGGTGGCTTACAGCCAGCCACTCAGAAAAGGACAACGTAGGACTCTGCTTCCCTGCCTCCTGAAAAAACAGTATTTTAGAACATTCACTGCAGAGAAACTAGAGAAACAGCATTGCCCATACCTGCTCGCTAGCAGGAGGCACTCCTCCATCACCAGCTAAATCAGTGGAGAAGACGTTTTGCACAAGGAGATACAGTTTACTGGCAGCCTGTGGGTTTCAGACAAGCACGCAGCATTACTGAGCTCCACAGAGGATCAGAACGTTATATTGCCACATGAGCATTGGGAAATAGATTTACCTTGAGCCTTTTTGGCTCAAAATCTTAATCCTAAAAGCTTGAAAAATGAGTTGTCAAGTTGTTTGGGGGTTGGTTTTTTGTTTTGGGTTTGTTTTTTTTTTTTTTGGGGGGGGGGGGGGGGGGTTTTTTGGGGGGGTTTTTTT
>NW_009258754.1:3044090-3081377 GCF_000687185.1 Egretta garzetta | reverse complement strand
TTTTTGTTTGGTTTTTTGTTTTTTTTTTTTTTTACACTTAATGTGTGTTCTCATATTGGATTTCTTTTCTTAGTACTGAGCAACTTCCCAAGTAGAGAGAACATTTGATTACCATTTTCATCTGCTCTAAGAGCAGGTCAGTTCCTATCAAACACCTACTTTCATGTATTACTCAAATACTAACCATGTAGAGTTAGCCAAAAGCTCTAGTTTAAAAGCCTAGCCTCTTTTTTTAAAAAATTAACACTGCAAAGGCAGTTGTGCACTGAAGAGAGAATGTACCTAGAAGACGTTAAAATTAATGGGGTTTGGATTTACAGCTTATCCTGTTTATAAGGGTGACTAAACATACACAGGGGAAAAATAGCAAATAATGACATCTGTTATTGCAAGTAATTGTCAATGATGGAAAAACAAGCAATCGTACAAAATGTTAATTCAAGTAACTCCTGCCTAATGATTATTAGCACACTTTTTCTATTTGCATATGGCAGTCTTCCTCTACCTGCTAATGGCTTCATCTTCATGACACTACCAAAAATCCTTAAAATCAGAATGCAATCTGTGGGTCAGTCAGGATCTGTGAATATAAAATGCACATACGTAAGTACCACTTAATGGTAGAGCTCATACCGAGTTCTGAATATTTACACTTGCAAGTCAGTTGTTCAGAGTATGTAAAGAAAAACTGACATCGTTACCAGGTACAGTCTTTTGTTATTTTCTACCTAGGAAAGCAAACCTTCTCCCTATTTAATATAACACGCTTACTGTAACAGTTTATTAAGATGTTCTATAAATTAAACAGGTACCCTTAAAGTGAATTTCTGTTAAACTAAAGGGACAGTAATTCAGAATAATGGGGAATAAGTGATTTAGTGTACTATGGTAAATTGACGTTTCGATTTTATGCTTGCTCATCTTTCATACACAAAATGTTTCTTAATACTTGCATTTTAAGGAAGTTTCTGTCAACACAGAAATCTGGGGAACAGAAAGCAGATGGTGGTTCCAGCCGACTAGTCCGATGAGAAGTTACTCGGAGCTCTGGGATTTGCTGACCGGCACGTTCAAGTGGGTTGCTGAGAAACCCGCCCACCACAAGAACATAATGGTTTTTCTTGCTCTGAAAGTAGCACTATACACAAAATGATGGGCCACTTCCACAATACTGTATTCCCCAACAGAAAATCTCTAACAACAACAGGAGAACATTGCAGGGGAGGCCCCTCTAAGTGGGCAGACACACACACACCCCCTGCCCCCAAAAGCATGCTTTTTTTAAACAGTTTTGGAAATAGTCAATCTCTAGCCAATTTCTACTGCAACTCCTCCTCAGCAGTGAGCTTTCACCCACCAACTACTCATGCATGCAGCATCTCCTATACATCCCCCAGCCAGGTAGGTGCTCCCATCTGGTATCTCAATACCACACCAGACCCCGGAAAGCCAGAGAACTAGAGACTGAGCATGTGGGTAAGGAGCAGAAGTACGGAACTGCCGCTGCTCTGCAGACAAGAGACACTGCTGAAGGCGTAATCCCCTTTGGTACGAAGTCCAAACCGTCATTGTTTTGTTCCATCTCCATTCTGGTTTAAAGACTAACTTATTTTCATTAATATTTTAAGATTATAGCGTATACATGCATTATTAATTAAAGGTGTTTGAAAAAAAAGGGCCAGAGGAAGCCTGGAAGTTCCTCTGCATAAATGATTTAGGAAAAAAAATTGCATTTTCAGGAAGCTGCTGTTTGCATACAGATGCTTGTTCATGCTGCCAATTTATCAGTTTCATTTTGGGTATTTTGCCCAGGATGATGATAAAAGGCTGAAACTCCAGTATTTCAAGTACATCAAGTTATGTGCTGGATTTTCAAAATGTTTTCATCATAGATGATTTAGCTTCCGCTTTATCCTTGGTCAATTAAATTATAAAGTGCCCTAAACTTCTTACTGGTGGGTCAGTTATACCTGGAAGTTAACGAAATTGTTATAGAGGACACAAGAACTGTTATGTAGAAATAACATTTAAATTTTTAATAAATCTTCAGAAATTTAAGAAAAAA
Organism: Egretta garzetta; assembly: GCF_000687185.1. Taxonomy (NCBI): domain Eukaryota; kingdom Metazoa; phylum Chordata; class Aves; order Pelecaniformes; family Ardeidae; genus Egretta; species Egretta garzetta. The sequence goes on along the minus strand of NW_009258754.1, from coordinate 3,079,312 downwards.
ATAATTTTAGAAACATAAAAGTCCATCAGAAATTAATTAAGAATATTTCAGTCAGAAAAATCTGCGGGGTTAATTCAGCCTCTTGGATCCAGAAATATTAACACTCGCTCATTTCCACTCAAATTGAAGAGATCACTTGTGAAGTCACAAACGACAAAAGACCCTGTGACATGCCAATAGCATCACAGTGATTCCTGTAAAGTTCACACTGAAGGCACAGCAAACATTTGTCAAGCTCTTTTGACTCATACAAGCTCTTAGTTTGACTTACAAAAACAAGCAGTTACCAGCGGTCAGGAAAGCCCAGCATGGCTGTACTTCACACCAGGAGGAGCCAGGTGAATTTTCAGTCCCTACCATACGGCTGAGGATTGGAACCTGAGCTCCTGTGCTCCTGCCAGAAAAACCTCTGATGAAAGTCAAGCAGGAACATTTGGTCCTTCAGGAGCTCAGATAGTCCTGACCTTTCTTTTCCATGTGCTACTGGCTTCCTACATCAAGGCTTATTTCCATCTGTCAAAATCTCAGCATCTTTCCTTTTTTAACCCTCTTACCATACTTCTCTGCCTTCTTCCTTTTAAGCACTAGGCCCTTCTTCACATTTGCTCTTTCAAATGTATCTTCCTACATCTTGCTGGCACTTCTCATTTTACCTCTTACTTTTCCTCCTCCCTTGACACACATTTCATTCTGTTGCCTGTGGGTCATCTTTCTCTCATCTTCATTCTTGTTACACTATAGCCCTTTTTCCAATGGTCTGTCCCCACGATTTTAACATTTAAAACTCAATCTAAATGAAAAGTAAAGCATGTGTTAGCTTCCCTCCCCGAGACAAGAAAATACCACTGAAGTTGGTTTCTTAACATAAAACCCATGCAATTACGTTCCCCGAAGTCTCCACACACCAGGTGAAGCTATCCTCCTTTCCCAAATGTGTCACGAACAAATTATTTAGAAGTACAAAAGGATTGGCTGTAACCAAATACTAATGTACACTTAATGGACTGCAGATTTTTGGAGGATGTTTAAAGTTTCCCCTCTGATCTCTCTGAACTTTGGCCTTCATTTGTTTATACAGGCAGAGGCCAACAGGTCATACCACTAAAATCAGCAAATTGTTTACACATATGGCAAGCACGCATGGAGCGGTAACGTAGTCATGGCTACAACCATACACAGCACATTAAAGCAATTGCTTTCATTAGAACAACAAAGATGCAGTGAGTCCACACACGTGATGAGGAGCCCTTCCAGTGCAATGAAACTCAGTATGAACCCAGAAATTAATTGGCATTTCTTCAGAAGCCAGTGCCCACACTCCAGTCCAGTCTAACCCAAATCACTTACTGTAACAGTGCTTGTTTCATAAAAAGTGGCAGCCTTTGTCATCATCAGTGTCAAAATTTTACAGATTCTTAAGTGCAAGTGTTAATTCAGCACTGTGGCAGTTAATACTGCGAAGAATATAAAAGTTTACAAAGCAAGGCTGGAAGAGAAGCTGTCCCCGAACATAGGCAAACTCCAAGCACGCTGCTGGGCTGCGTTTGTTTGAACACCAGATTCCCCGCTTACTGAGGAAGAGTTCTTTGTTCAGTGAAAATGCATTATTTTCATAATACTTAGGCTAGCTTTAAAACTAAAATTGGTTATTTAAAAAAAAAAAAATCATTAAGTGCTTAAAAAAACCTCTAACTCCTAAGCCTTTAAAAATTACTTTAACCTCTATAGATAAAGATCTTTAAAAAAAGCCTCTCCAAACAGCATATTTTAAATAATACAAATTACTTGGAAATGAGGCATTTTCAGCCACATAAAGTATTTCAATTTTGAAAGTGTGAATGGGGTACTAATATAACCCCATACTCTGTTTTGTTTTGATGGACAGAGGAACATATTTTTGAGAGCAATTACAGGCTCTCTGCTTAAGAGAATGTCAAAAAATAAAAAGGTAAACACTACAAGAAATGAGGAAAAGCACCAGGATCTAAAAGAAGCTCATAATTTTTTCTTGGTAAATACACTGTAGCTGTCAAGCTTGCTGAGATTACAGAGAAGAGGAAGCATTTTTTTTTAGCTTCAAGATGCTGTATCAAGGTTTTGTGGCCTGTTCAGTGGCATACGGAATAGGCATACAGCTATGTGGCATACATGAGAAGAATGTTATTAAACATTTATAGTTACATTTACTGAAAAGTAGAAGCATGTCTTCTTTACATTTCATGTCCAAACAATACATGCAGACGTGAATTCCCATTTGCAATGGAGATGCAGTATGCTGTAGAAATAAAAACGTCTGTTGTGAGAAAATGCAACTGTGAATCTCAAACAAAAATTATCCTTTTTTAATGTTACCTGCTTCCTTGCTCGAAATACATTTTGGTTTCATACAAATCATTTTTCTGGGATAAGATAAGTTTGTTTGGCCAAGCAGTGATAAGAAATTGGCAGAAAGAGAGCTAGTAAGTAATCTTCTCTTGTAAAAAACAAAACAAAACAGCCCACACCAAACAGATGCCAGGTCTGGAAGTTCATTACTTTCAGAAAGAAATGTTCACGTAAGGCAGGGAGATACTCTTACATCGTTATTCATCATACAAGTTTGACACATCTACAAAACCTGTTTTCTTAGGCATGTCCATGGAAAATAAGGGTATAACTTTGGCTAACTGATCTGAGGTAACATGGGACACCGGCCTCACTCAATTACTGCCTGCGAAGTCCACTCTGAACAAGCATCACCAAAAGTATTTTATCCAATGCTCCCAGTGAGTAATACCCCCATTGCAACAGACACTCCTAGAACCAACGCTGAAGATGTGCAACTCTGAAGCATTCATGCGGAATCCTGGCCAGTGTGCAGAAGGCTATACAAAATGTTCTGACTGTTTCAAATTACCAACAGAAACCCTCTTAGGAGGGCCAGCATTTTATCTTCTGCATTTCACCACCAACTAACATTTAACAATGATGTTTAAACAACTGAAAGAATCCTCACAGTTCTTGTACATGGAGTTCAGTTGTGCCAGTAACTTCCAATGTAGCATCTCCTCTGCCTCAACCCCGAGTTTCAGTGCTGAAGATTGAAATGCCCCATCTCACACATCTAGTGTTGGAGGTTTTTCAGCAAAAATCAGGTTCGATAACAGGCCTGAAGACAGATCTGATCATCAGTCCCACCCCAAAACAATCTAAAGTGAAAGACTAAAGTTACTTAAATTCTCTGTATATGCACAAATCAAACAAGACGAGGGGGAGCTTTGATCCAGTCCTGTCCTCACTAGCAGGACTTTTCATTTGTTATCTTCAAAGGGCAACAAAAACCTGAACCTGAGAACACAGGGACTGTCACGCTCCGTCAGGTTTCCCCATCGGCTACCCAGGGGGAACTACAAAATACACCAGCTCACAGACACAGAGGACTGGGGAGAAAAGATTCAAGGAAAAAATGCTGGCAGGAACGGAACACAAAAGGATGACTTGCAGCAGAACTTACCGCCTTTTACCAGAGTGAAACACTATCTGGGAGAAAGTGGGACACGGCGCAGCTGAGGGCTGCCGAGCTCAGAATTACAACTGCAAAAAGCAAATCCCGTTCTGCCGCTTGCCAACTTCTGAGTGTTTGACTTGACAGCCGCATTATTTTAACTCAGCCTTACTGCTAGGGCAGCTTTCCTCTCATTTACGCAGGGAAGTAGACAGCACCGTCACTGCTTTCAGTGGAACCATCTGCAGAACATGGCAGCATTTCTGAATGTGCTCGTTTTCAGGCACACTGCCTGTAGATTTACCATAAAAATATGGTTTTTACTATAATCTGAAGACTGGTATATAAATTGCCACCTACCACCATATACTCCAGGAAGATCAGGGTCATCTTGTGTTTATCTTTTTGAAGTGGAATTTGCTCTGAGCCCAAGCTAGAAATGAAGTTGCTATCTGCCTCTCCTAATAGAGAAGCTACACTGTCTCCAAGGGAAGAAAGAGAGGCCATCTGCAGATAGAGCTTGTGATTAGAGAAGGGAAGAAAATCCCATGGCTAGAGAGACAAATAAAGTAGTATTATAACTTTACGAGGAAACTTGCATGAAGTCGTAGTCAAAACAGACAAAGCACACACGTTTTTGTCAATAAAGTAAAAAATTCACTGGATAATGCATTGCAGCAGCAGCATTACTGCACTGAAGCTTGGATTTATGCTGTACAATGCCCAACAGCAATACAGATAGAGCAAATCCAAAAAACAAATACCGTTTACAGATTTCCACTTCCAATATAAACCTGTGAGAATTAGTTCACATTGTTGAGCAATTCTAGCATCGTAGCTGGAGCAAATTCATAAAAGGACTAAGCAAGGCTACCAAATTTCTAATTACTATTTTAGAGTAATAAATACGATATTTAAAGCATAACTTCAGATTACAACACTCACTTCAATTTTGAGCACAGAGGTGTAGTCGTTGCACTGCAAGGTTCTTATTTCTTAAAAACAGGGGATGTGGGAAATCAGTGGAAACACGATCAGAACACACTAGCATGCGTTTCTTCCTTAAAACTGTCAGATTCGGCAGTTGCCACGGCACCTTTATGAACCAGACCAGGAATAAAAAGCACAGGTCTGTCAGGATGTAAGTAAACCATAACACAGCTGTGGACCACAGGCGCTTGTTCTTAGGCTTAGGACTTAAAGTATGCCAGCACCTTCTCATGTTTTAGGTCAATGATAACCGGATTCCCTGCTAAATAAACAAATGAGACTAGATTGTAAGGGGAAAACAAACCTGTTATCTCTAAAGCTAATGAGTGCCTTAGATGGCCTGAGGAGTCTCTATCACTGGAGGTCTTCATAGGTCAAAGTTGTATAAAACAAGACAAGGCTAATCTTAGGAGTGCTGGAGCTTGAGCAGCTCTTTCTAGCTACATACTTTCATAAGCAACTATTTGCTACCAACCTGAGGTAATCAGATGATTCCCTGCATGATTACAATTAATTTATACAAATGAAAAACATACAAATATTCAACATTCACCCTGAAAAGCCATTACAAAGACCAGTCACCATTACAACTGAAGTCACACCCTTAAATCCAGAATGTCCTTCCTCTGGAAGAGTGACACTTGCACCTCATGTTCTACTGTTGTCATTAACAAAGATTGCCCTATCTGAAGTTAGGGATGAGGGGAAAAACAGTTAGGTAAGAAATTATTTTATTAATAAGAGTGTGGTAACATAAAAGAACAGAAACTCAGCTGGGGAAGAGAGGAAAGAAGTGGGAGGATTGAAAAAAAGAAGAAGATTATCTTGGAGAGAGATGTAACGCAGAGACCACCAGGAAGGGGCAGGAGGTGGCTGGGCCAAAAAGCCAATTAACCGAGTGGGGTATTCTAGTAACAATGTATTGGTTTCAACTTGCTGAGAAAAGGCTGAGAATTAATTAGAAAGCGTCAACAAGTTAGGATTAAAGGACAAGAAACACACTTAACCCAGGGAAGGGGGGGTGCACGTGGAAGAAGACAAAAAACCCCAACAGTGAGCTATCTGAGTCCTGAAGAAGGAACTGAAAATGCTGTTTCCTGTTAAATCATCTCAAAAGCTAAGGACTGCTTCTTCACAGCATTAGCTGCTTAATTACTACCGCTTGTTTTTCAGAGTATATTATTTCCATTGCAACCTCCAGAGTAATGTATTATATAAATATCATATAAAACAAACAGGTTTAGATAAACAAAAAACCACATCCATTTAAAAATTTTAATTTAAAACCATTTGGGGGAAGATGCGAAGAGTCTGATGAGAAATTATATATTTCTCCTGGCAGTTAACAATTCTGCAATTTTGACTTAGATTTCTTTATGTAAAAAGGCCTTCAAGGGGAAGAGTCCATATTTATAATTAGCATTTGTGGTATGTTAGAGACAGACTACTGCAAATTAAAAAAAAAAACTTGAGAACAGTAGAACAGAGGAAAGAAGTTGTGCTTAGCTCCATAGCTCCAAATTCATTATTTTAGCTTAGAAACTTCATCCTTATTTCACAATGTCAGACACATGCGACCTAAGGTCTGGAAGTGATTCAAGTGTTAAGTTGTGGTCTTCTGCAAGGCTAAGTAGCAAAAGGTTCAAACAGACCCCACACATCCCAAAACTTCTGTATCTGTATCAGCAAACAGAAGGGATGTGCCCTGAGCTCCCTCCTCCCTTCTTCCCCACCCGTGACCCAGAAAAACCCCCAGGCTTCGTCCCAGTGGGCTGTGGGTGCACAGGCAGCCTCAGCAGCAGCAGCCAAACCTCGGAGAGGCAGAAGCCAGTGGGCTCACCCTTTTCCCCAGGCAATCCAGGGGCAGAGAGAGAGCACAGGATCCAGAAACACAAACTACTGTTCCTGGGCCTCTACGCAGGGGCAGATACAGCTCCCTGAACTGGGTCAATGTTCTCCAAACATCCTCAGCTGTATGTTTGCACCAACTCACTGCAGGCACTGCGAACAGGCTGCTGGCTCGTAAAAACCCCAGAATTTCTGTTTGAATGACTGCTTTAATCCACCTATCCATTCATTGTAGGTAAGTTTGAAGCATGTACTTTGAATAACACTGGTTTCATTTGGGGACATAAGTAGTTACAGATGATAAAACTAGGCTATATGCTGCAGGGCAGAGGTCAGTAACAGCTAAGAGCAAGCCTAGGGACCCTTGTCAGTAAGTACCAAATTGTACAAGATGGGTCTGTAGGTTAAAATATGAACTGGTATACACAAGTCTTTCCCATACATTACACTGGTAAGTAAGGTCATCTTCCGAGACAAATGCTTCCAGCTCCCTGAACTCGACGGTTAGACTTGTTTTCAAAACTGTGTAAGAGCTATACAAGGTTTAGCACAAGAACCCCCATGGGCTATCAATATCAAGCTCAAGAAGCTTTCTTTCACTCCTAAATGGCAAAAAGGACCGTAAATACCAGACAAAATGAAACAAACAGTCTGCTATAGGATATTTCAAAGTAGTTATACTATTATATCACGAAAATTGAAAGTTACTCTTTTGAAATCAACATTCCTAATTTTTTGAAGAAGGAGATTCAGGCATAAAGATCAGTAAACGTCCCAAACATCTCATAAACATAATTCTTGGACCTAAGAAAACATTGGTTTAAGACAAGATGGCTAAATTCAGAATGGAAGTGAATAAGGAAGCTAATGGGATACTACTGTTTATCTTAAGAAGCCATACAGTCTATTGTCAACCAAAATACAAGTTACTCTTTTTGGAACTTAAAAAGGCAAAAGAAACTCTAAGAGTAAAACACAGCTGTGTTGGACATCAGACATTATTACTGAAGAGTTGGTCGGGCAGCATTGCCCTAAAATCTTCCAAAATTTACTCATCTCTAAGAAATAGTTTCGGGATTTATAACCAGAAGCACATTTGGCGGTAGTGGGGTGCGATTTTTTTAATCTTCAGTTATTGTAGTCTACTTAACACGTTGTAATACAGAATTCAGAGTTCTTTCCTTTCACGTGCAATTTCAAGGCTTTTAGAGCTCATTTAAACATTGACTTATCCCTCCTTCATGCAAATACACAATAGTCAAGAGTCTAGGCAAGAGTGTTGCAAGTTGTAGCTTTCTTTAGAATTGTCAGGATGACATGGAGACAGTGTCTGTAATTAGGACGTACCCCACAACGTATCCCAGATGCTTCACTCCAAGGCAGCAGCTGTAGCAGCACGAGGGCATGTTATGGGATGAAGAAATTTGAAAGCACTACCAGCAGGCATTTTTAGAGGTGGCCAGGCCAGTGCTGATGCACACCTGCAGATGCTTACCTGCAGATGCTTCTTAATCACATTAGTGAGAGCGTGCTCTGCTGATGTACGCACACAGGACAGTTCCCAAGACCAGCAGAGCCCCAAAAACCTCCTGCCAGCACTCAGTATTTAATTTCAAACAACTCTACGCTATCACACAAGGATGGCTGGAAAGTCTTTCTGCAGCCTCCTTCTGCCTTCTCCCCGCCTAGGAAGATATTAAATTCTAAATTTTGTACCCATGAATTGCATTATCGAATTCTATGTCTATGGATCACCTATTACTATTATATACAGAATACAGACCATCTGCTTTGCTATTCCACACAGATTCAGAACAGGACAGAGCTGGACCTGTAATGCACACTTATAAAAAGTATTTTGACTTCTGGAAGTCAAAATACTGACCATTCTGTCAGGTATTTTTAAGGATCAAAATAAATCACTGTGTTCAACTCGCCTACTCAATGACCAAGTATTCCACCACTGCACTGTTACATTGTCCTCCCATCACTTTCTTTAAGCACACAATTACAAACGTATCGATCACATTCTGCAATGCACATTCACACATAAGTGTTTTGTTACTTCTCTGCTCCAGTCTACAAATAGTCTTCAGGACTCCTCATCAGACAGCAGATATAAATAGCCTAGCTTTTTCAAAACATGCACGTTCCCTGATGAAAAAAAGCATCTGAAAAATAAAGTACACTGCATTAATTAATGTTATTTGGGGTTTTTAATTATTGCAACAGGCAATGAGTCACAAGTCTGATGTAAAATTCTGTAAAACTCAGGCACTGGGCAAACATCACTGTGGTAAATACTGATAGCATTTGATCAAAGAAGTTTGTCCTGGGAAGAACTCTGTGTGCTTATGACAAGCGCTCTCCATCCTGTCCCCCTGCCTTCCCTCTCAAACCCTGACAAATAATTGCAACTCTGAGTCTCTCAAGCGCGAGAGAAAAACTGTCTTGTGAAAGTCACAGCACATCATCATGTGATGATCAAAGCAGCTTCTGAAAGCAGAATATTCTGGGTATCAGACGCAGCTGGAAGAACTACAATTTATTTTAACTACAGCGTTATTCTAGGAGCAATATCCAGAGTCCAGAGGGCACACAGGTTCTTGGTCTTTGACCTGCAGCTGTATCCTTCTATGATTCTGCCACCTATGCAGTAATTAACATACTTCAAAGTCTGCATCGTCTCTGTACCACTGTGACATATGTTTAAGTTCATTGCAGCTGCACAGGCCCATCATTTGATCCTTTCACTCTTCCATTGCTGCAAGCCTTTCACTCTTTGTAGGCAACTGAAATACACAGGCCTCTAAAGTATTCAGAGGTTTTCAATTTAAGCAGCAAGTATTGAAAACACTAGAAATCCCTGCAGTTGAGGTCTCCATTTGCTCTGTAAGACACCACATAAACAACAACTGCAAGCTGTGGTATGCATTCTGAGTGGTACCAATCTATCGCTAAATAACGAGTTACAAGTCACTGTTTGACAGCACAGTTTCAAGAACAGCTAAGTTACTATTGCCAGATCTGCTAAAAGCTGTCATCAGCAGTATGAGATACTTCCAGGGAAGAAAAAAGAAAATAAAGGGGGGGGGAAAGAGAGAGAATTTGTAAGGTTAAAAAGCAAACAACCAACAACACACACACGCGTATTTTCAAATGTATTTAAATTTGTGAATGCAACATGAGCATCTCGCTGTTCTTCAAGATTTACTCCTATTTTCACAAGAACAAACAAAAAAATCTGTAATGTTAAGTGCTACAAGAGTGAACATGAAGACTGCCACAACCAAACTTGCACAAGCTACACAAGGGCTGGCTGGATAGAAACACTGCTAGCAGAGAAGGTGTTTGCTTTAGAGCACCAGCTAAACAAGCTACTTTGGTTTCTTGAATGCTGTTTTTGTTGCAGGACAGTAATGGATCAGTGAACACGTGATAACAAATGATGTGATTCCAGGATGTCAAACTGCCCTATGGCAAAGTGGCTTTAAACTTCCTCTTTGCGTGATCAGATTAACACTCAGGCCTACATAAAAGTTTAGTTTACAAGTTTACTTTTAGCCATGGGTTCACACTTAAAAAAGAGACTACTTTGACTTTCTCAGGGATAGTTTAGGAAGCTGTCCTGCCTCTTCCAGCAAAATTATCCCATGAGAAACCAGATGAGAATTTTTTTCTCTGCCATCTCACAGACCACAGCTATCCTTCTCTACTTAGCCCCTTTTATTTTATAATTTATTTCAAACTCATTCACATCCTCCTCCTCTGTTTTCATCTTTCTAGAGCTCCCTTGAGCAGCCCTGTGAAGGCTACAAAAGGAATGCAGAACAATTCCTTGCATGGACGTGGTGGACCAAGCCGAGCTGTACTTTGCTTAGTTTGGCAGATGTTCCCAGTATTATAAAATCTGCTTTCGCACACAAATATTCAGCTTGCAAAAGTGTATCTCCCCCACCACTGTCCAAAAAAAAAAAAAAAAACCACCCAACCCCAAACCAAAAAACAAGACCCCAAACAACAGAGCTGTCAGCACACAATGCAATGCCTGATTAATTGCAAAATACTTACGATCCTCTGATATTCCCCTGAATGAAAGCACTCAGGAAGCTGCCATTTAGCATCTGGCTGTAATAACCTGCAGGTCTTCTGTGGATAAAGACTCTTTCCTCCAGTGCTTATTACAGATGTTTACGAAAAGGTAATCTTAAGCAGGGTCAAATTATTTAATTATGTTTCTACTTTGTATGTCAGATGTAAGGCTAATGAGCAGAGAATTAATTTTTGACAGGAAAAAAACTAGACCACCCCATCCTAATTGAAAAGAAGAACCATTCCTTTAGAAATTACTAATTGAAAGGCAGATGTCATACACTTGCTATTATTCCCTTTTTACAAGACCAAGTTCCATTCATAAATCCCCCAAACCATTACTATTTTGTTCAGCCATCTATTTCTGTTAAATCTATATGTTTATATTCACAATTCCTCCTGTGGCTCAGATAATACAGTCTTTAACAAGAACAGAGTTCCACTTGCTACCTCTTTCCTCCTCCCATTTCCCAATTCACAGGAGCCAATAAGCTGACCGTAGATACCTGGGCACAACCGAAAGTACACTGTGCTGCGTATGGGCCTGGCAGAGCACACGTCTTCCTGAGCAGCAAGAAGAACTGGGTAAGACCCAGTTCTGCAACTCGTCTTCTGGTGGGCTACTACTTCAAGGTCACAGCAGCAACATGATGCTCCTTACTACGTAATGAATTAATTTGATATTACCCCTTTAGATCAAAAATAGCTAATGCAAAATCCTGTATTTCTGGAGAAGAAAATACCCAGAGAGAGCACCTTCTGAAATGAACTAAGAACAGAGCTCTCTTTCAGAAAAACTACTGAAAGCAATATTTGACCTGAGCTCCCAGATTCTTGGGGATCCACAGCTGCTTCTGAGGGTCCTGGAAAGGCAACTATGGAAAGAAAGCCTACTGGCCTGAATTCAAGTATGTTTATGCACACCATGTAAGAGTTCCCACTACTACAGGAAATTTTTACAGGATCCACAAATCCTATTTGAAAACCACATATTTAAAACATATCCTCCAGTAAACAAGAGTTTTACTGTTAAATATACCCAGGAAGTTTCTCAAGATCTTTTTTCTCAGTCTGTTCACTTCCTTTGGATGCAGATTTCTTGCCGTTCTGCTTGCCAAAGGGAAAATATTTTGATACAATCCATACCACCATTACAAGACACAACTGACAGATATTAGTTGTGGGCAGCAGCTATGGGATGCAATCTACCACAGCAGACAGTGCCCTCCCCACCAGCACACTGTTCACAACAAAAGGACAAAGAAAAAATCCTACGTGAGAAGAGTTGAAAGACAGTGTAATGAAGAAACACGGTAAGACTTACGGTCAAGTCCGTTGATGTATCTCATCGTAATTTCACAGTGCCCCCAAACTGCACTGACTATGGGGTAAAGTTTTTTCCCTTTTAGTCCCCTGAAGGCCACTCCAAGATACTGTCCATCTACCATGAAGCTAAGCGTCCCTTCATCCATATCCAAAACCACCAGTAAGGAGTCTGGGAGTACAAAAGACTCATCCGGTTCCAAAAAGACAGGATATGTGACCCCAGGCTGGTTTTTACAATTGTGGTAGAGTTTGTTGCGCCCCAGATCCCAGCCCCACGATTCACCATTGCTACCAACCAGCGACGTGTATCCCACCGAGTGCAGCGGAGCTTCGGCTGTGGAGACGCCCACTACAGCGTGAGTTCCCCGTTGCCTCGTAGGCCAGTGGATTTGCCAGACGTGCAGGCCTCTCGTGTAGCCAACTTTGCCCCGGATGCAATCTGTGCTTTGGGCAACTGGGTGTCTATGAAAAGTCAGTTTATCATCTTCCTTTACAAATATATTTAAGGAGCGATCTTCATTGTTCCAAGCATGTTTATACTGGACCTCCAGCTTGGCAGGGGGCATATCCAACAGCATGTCCAATCGCGCTGGCTTGCAAAAATCCGGGCCTCTCAGCTCTCGTTTAACAGGTCTATAAGGGGGCTCCCTCACATCCACAGACTTTATGCTCCCTGAGATTTTCTGGCCCATTGCTTGGCTGCAGATTTACAAAGGAGAAAGAGAAGTTGACTTTGGCCCAACGTTACCTCATGAAAGCACTTTTACACTGAGCCAGTGACCTGACAAGCTGACTGGATTTACTTCTCCTGTTTGGAGCTTTAGCGCACCGATGTTTTCAGAGAAAAAATGCTCCTGAAAGAAAGCAGAAAGTTTCCAGTTAGTTTAAGAAAGCCAACAGAAAACCCACAGCATATTTTTAAATAACTTCTTCTCATCCCCAGTAGTTATTTTAAACACCAAAGCTGACAATTCACCACTTTTTGTTCAGTATCCTACAGTGCTAACCAGCCTGCCGGCAGGATACTCCGAGCCCACCAGCATACGGCGCGCAGACAGTCATTTCCTCCAATTCATAATAGGATGCAGACATTCCCCACCTTCTGCCCTTCCACCCATTTTGTCTGGCCAAGTTCACAGCAGTCCTGAAGAAGGCATACGCTATTCCCCAGCAACAGCAATAACGTTTATGTTCAGCCAGAGCTTCACTTTCACTTGCACTTTTGTTTCACAGTCTTAGGAATACACACTATGTCAGAATCTCCTTTTACTTCTAGCTGTTTTCTTCCCTGGGGCCTGGCGACACAGGGCTTCAGCTTCTGTTCTGCTATTACAGCCAACAGCAAGTGGCTGCAAATTTTAAATGGTTAATTTTAACATGCCCTGTCCTTAAATAAAAGAAAAAACAAAAATTCATCAAGCTTTAAATTTTTTTACAAAGGAGCTAAAAAAGAAAAAAAAAAAAAAAGGCAATGAGAGAAGAGGAGGCATGGAAGGACAAATGAAGAATGGCAATTTCAGTTCTTCAGCAGACTCTTCTATATGGGCAGCTACTACAACAGGCTATTTCTTCATGCTACAGGACAACAGGCTAATCCATTTTCTGTATTGCAGTGTTTGGCTGATGCGAAGGAGTGGAACACAGCAAGACACATTAAGGGGAATACATGATTTTGAAATGTATTCTTTCTGTGCTTTCATAGACAAACATGGTAATGTAGTTGGAAGTGGTCAAAGCACCCAGAAAAGGTTCTTTGCAGCCTGGATAAGTTAGATTAATTTGCCTTTTAGAGCTCAGGTAGAGCACAAAGGGAAGCCAAGAACCTCCAAAAGTGCTAAAGGGATAAAACTGAAGACAAAGTCCTATAAACTCAAGTAGATAACTGACACAGGATCAAATAAAGTATTTGCACCCGCAGACATACTTCTGTCTTCTAGCAAAATGAGTGCCAAGTCCAGGAATGCTCAAATACAGCTGAGGAGACCCAGTCTGTTTATTTACTGAGAGTGTGATGAAGTGTTTCAAGGAGAACCAAAAAGTGACCAAACTCTCAAAAGCCTGAATAGCCTAGGCGATAGCTGGTTTTCCTAACGCACCAAAGAGCAGACAGGGCAGAGGCATAGATGTCTTGCAAAAAACATCTTGCAAGACTTCACTTGGTGAGTCACAAGTCTTACCACAGATCGACTGTCCCATTGCAAAGATCATTTCTGAAAGAAGACGAATAAGAAATATGTGCTCACAATAAAAGGAAATAAAAAGAGAAGCCTAAGAAAACAACACCTGCAAAATTTACTATCCAACCATGGTTTAGAAGCCAATGAAGTCCTTATATTATTTACAAAGGCCAATATAATGTAAAGTGTTTTCTGCATGTGTTAAATACAGAAATTAAAACACCTGTGTTATGTGAAAGCTTGCTTTCTAAAAAAAAAAAATAAGTAAAAAGTTGATTTTCAAATCCATGTAGCAGTTAATTTACTGTATAAAAATATTATTTTCTGGTGGCTGGTCCACATGGGCATATGTGCACATCTGAGCATAAAACAACCGCCTCTTTGCACCTGATTATAATCTTTACAATCAAAATTAAACATAAGCCCCCAAGCCCTTCATATCAGGCTTACAAGAGCATTCGGAACCATTCACAGGAGCTGCTTCTCACTGAAAAGAGTACCACAAATTGAAAACTACCCCACGTGAAATCAGCTTGAACAATGCCCCTTACTTCCTTCCAAACCACGTAAAAAGAATCTGAAAGTTTAAACAGTAATTACATTTAACTTGACGCTTGCCATTTCCACTCCTGCAGGAGCACTCATAGGTTGTTTCCAAGGATGGCAAATTTTGCCCTCCGAAGCAAGTGCAATACCTGGGGGAAATACTGACACTAACATACACACAGGGAAGCAACAGGGAGTAAATGTCAGCAGGTAAGTAAGCTTTCCTAGGAGGACACATGCTCAGGGATTGGGTAATTCCCTTCAAAAAGGTACTTGATTATTTGAGCTTTAAAGAAGGATATGAAAAGGGAAAATGTCAGATGTTCAAAGGGAACCCCAGCGATTTCTATGAGATTTAGCTCTACATGCCTTTGAAAGTTTCCTCTTTAAAGCACAAGACAATTGCCACGTTCCCGTCAAGAGTGCTGAGGGGGAGACGGCCAGGGAAGTCCTCAGTGCATCCTCCTCTATCACTTCCTGATCACATGAGAAACTAAATTTGGCACAGAGGTTTACCTGGCAAGTCACCAAGAGATTATAAACACCAAAGTGACTCACTTGGCAAGCCACAGACAAACACTCTTCCTAACGTGCCCCAAACTGTAACATAAATAGGCTGCTAATAGATAGATCAGTAATTCAGAGGAGTACAATGCATCATTGTAAGCGATACGCACGCAACTGCGCCTTTACTCTGGGATATGCTTAGCAAGTACTTTGGTTTGAAACTGTATCTGACAATATTGGGCCTTTCTTCATATATGGACATTACCACATAGTTTAATTACATAATGTAACATTTTGCCAAATAGATTGTACGGACATAGGACTGAAGAATAACGTAGAACTCTCACACTCACTGGTGTGTTCAGGATGCAGCAGTGCCGAAGCGGCAGTCAAAAAATCTACCTTTCATCAAAGACTTTCTCCCACCCACTGCAACAGACAACACTCTCCTGCATCCTAGTTCTGTGTAGCTGGTACTTGTCCTCAGCTTCTGTTAGAAGGCCAACTATAGCTGCAGTAATCTCATTCAAGTATCAGGGGACTTGAACAAGTAAATGAAAAAAAAAGAAGTCAACATTTAATCATTTGTACCAGTACAGAAATAAAGGTATAGCCCCGTGCTGGCTGTGATCTAACAGCTCTGATTGCTGATGTTTAGTAGTAGCTGACATGAAAACTCTGTATGAGGAGGTAGTGAGGGGTTGCAACGCACGCCTCCTGCTTGCAACCCATGCAACAGTAACGTGAGCTCTGCGGGGCGCAACACACGCAGCAAGCCCTCCCGGCAGCTCACAACGCTCCTGCTGGCTGCTTGCAGGAGCGACCAGTCTCAAAGTCAAGATCACCTATTCCCTTTTCTTTGTCTGCATCCTGCCCATTTACACCAAGCAGATGACAGAGACCCACCCTGAGGCGAGGAACGGCAGTGGTGGCATCACCTTGCCCTCCACCCCGCCAGAAGCCACTGTTGGAGGAGCGCAGCTTACCAGTGCCCAGCCCGTCTCCACTGACAAAAATCCCCTCCCTACTTCCAGGCATAATACCACACTTCCAACACAGAAACCTCAGAAATGTCGTGCTCACACCATTACTGTCAGGATCTCCAGGTAGCTTCTCCCCAGGCAGCTACGCAACTATCGCACACCAGCGGCTGTTGGGAAAGCCGAGCACGATGCTCGCGAGGGGAAGCGGAGCGACTGCCACTTCATCCAGCAAAGCTGCTCCAAACTGGCTTCCTGTCTGCAGGACTGGAGGGCTACACCACACAGGATTAGCAAAAGGTGTGCGTCGCCCTGAAAGGACCAAAGATTATTCCTTCAGATTATGTACTATTCAGCCCATTTACAGAAATTTGGTTGTAAAACCTTCTCACCATCTCCTTACTTAATAAAACCTCTCCAAAGCACAGCACCATCATTCAACTCCTGTGACTTTTTGTAATCATACTACTTAGAGAAACTTAGATTATTTTTTTTTGCCCGTATCTTCCACTATACACATAAATATTTTGAAATAAAAAGAGCATGCATTTTCACTATACAGTTTTGCTTTGAATTTTTTCCCATACTTTACTCTTCCAGTAGTTTCAAACCATTACAGGAGTTAGGAGATAAGAAAATATTTCAATCTGACTTGGTATATATGACCTCTCCATTACACCTGCTTAGTGACTGCAACTGAAACGCTAAGTTTCATCAGTTACCCCTGTGAAAAAAGGTATTTTGTGGAAAAGTAATGTTTTCATCGGGAGAGAAGAACCACGCATTAGTACACTCCTGCAGCAACTGGAAATCTCTGGTCGAGAAGACTGTTAGGTTTTTTAACCTGAATTACTTCTATCTCACAGTTTCACATTCATGCCACGCCTTGTCAGGATACGATTAGATTAAACGTACTGTACAAGAACAAGCCAACTCCGAACAGGAAAAGCATGTCAAGGTCGCTTCACAGTGTCCTCATGCAGACTGCCAAAATATTTAGGGAAATTATTCACAACAAAACCACAAATTACACTTAACAGAGAAAGGCCTGCTGGGAGATCACTTTGCTGTAATTAAATAGGGTGCATTTTTTAACAATTCAGTACGTTGGCATCAGTAGAACATAACTGGTGATAAAAGAAACATGCTTTCTGCAAAGTCAGCTTTCAACATTCGTAGTTATACTTCCCTCTGGATTATCATGAGCTAGACATGCAGAAAACTTGAAAAACATGCACGAGAAATGACAACACA
Organism: Egretta garzetta; assembly: GCF_000687185.1. NCBI lineage: Eukaryota > Metazoa > Chordata > Aves > Pelecaniformes > Ardeidae > Egretta > Egretta garzetta. Next base: position 3,062,108 of record NW_009258754.1, on the reverse strand, counting down.
TAAACACTATTCAAAACTACGGTAAGAACGTGCCAAGGCTGAGGTTAATTCTGGTAAATGGACACCAAAAAAGCAAGAACCTAGGTGAGTCCCAACTAGCAATATGCCCGTGAAACTGCCTGGCAGAAAAAGCAGGGAAGGTGATCCCTCTACCTACCAGCATTTCAAACTTTTACACAGCAGTTCCCACGCTTTATGCTATTGACCCTCATTGGGTTTTTTCCTTCCTGCAGCCAGACCTCACTACCACCTCCCCTGCCAACCTGGGCTTTGTCACCAGCAAGCAAGGACTCCTGAATGCTAAAACGAGGTGCAACAGGAGGCTCTCAGTCAAGGCCTCTTCTCCATGGGCACCAAAATTGTTCGTTCCCCAGGTGCCCAAACAGAACTGTACCCTAAGTGTTTGAGTACTCCGAATCTAACCCCGGTCCTAACATCTCTACAGGAACAATAGGAAGAAGAAAAACACCAGCTCTGCTGTGCTGGGCAAGTTGATGAATAAGGGTTTATAAGTTCAAGAACAAAGACTTTTACCTCCACCCAGACAACGTAAAGGCATGAGGCCCAGTGTCTATCAACTATATTCCCAGTGTGCAAACAGCTACATAACCATGACAACACTGTTTTGAGGGTGACAATGAATTAAGCACATTTTTGGCACCCTAAAAAGATTGGCCAGCTTGGGTTCAACTGCAGATCCCGGTATCCAACATTGTTGATTTATTGCCCATTTTGAACAATGTTGGCTTTCTTTGTCAAACTGGGAATATACAGTAACAACACAATCAGCCAAAAATGCTCCAACACTCTAAACTATCCTGTGCTACAGATAAAATTTTATGCTGCATGCACATTTAGCAAGTGACATTTAACATGGGGGATGAACAATGCAGCAGTAAGTCATGATTTCTTCAGTTCCTGAAAGGAATGCAAATCCTGAAAATCCCAAGGACATTCTACATTTTTGTAACATTACAAAACAAGTTAATTGTTTCAAAATTCAAGATAAGCTCATTATTAAAATAGACTGTGCATTTAGCCACTTGGAATTAGAATAACCTGAAATACCACACCATCTGTACCACCAGAGTTAGAAGCAGTTTAGTCATATGATGAAGAATTCAGAAGGAATCTTGAGTAGCTATGAATACAGCAGAATGTATATTTTTGAATACTTCCATCTACTGTAGTTTGGAACTGAGCTGAATTTGAGGTTTTGGGTTGTTTTTATGCCTTCCATCTCTCTGCATGTGTTTCTGGAATTTGTCTCTCTGGTACTGAAAGTTGGTTTTAAATGCAAACATTTATATTTTGAAGAAACATGAAATAAGTGGGGTTTTTGTCATCTATTCTGCAAACAGTTTTTTTGCATAAAGACTTCTCAGAATACAGCAATGTAATTTGAAAAACAAATATAGAAACATAATACAATAAAATTTACTTTTTTTACTATTCAAGTACTTTTTAAAACAGCAACATTCCAGTTCCAAAGTTACTGAAAGGAAACGTTTACTTTCTTTTCAGAGTATGTAACAGGAATACCCATGTGATTCCACAATTACCATAAGCCTACAGATGTTCAAGCTGCTACATCCCTTCTACCACCCCTTCCTATTCATTCTTCCCTTTTGTCTTGCAGCCACCTGCATTCAAATGGCCTTGAGATGGATCTGCCTCGGAAAACTAAAGTGGGTAAAATCTAAAATGTATTTTGCGAGGTTATTTTCAAGTAGATAAGCCCTCTGATCTGGCACATCAGACAGTCATGTAAACACTTGCTCTGGCTTAAGGAAAGGGAGAGAAAAAAAAAAAAAAAGCTGAAAGGCAGAACCATCCATTTAAGCAGCAGCCCAAATCGTGGAGTGCATTTCCACAGTCACTTCGAGCTGCCCTAAGGGGCACAGCTTAACTTCATGTCTAAATTCAGTACAGTCACAAGCTTCTGCTTACATCTTCCTCACCCTTCTGGCACAAAATCATGCATCTTTCATCCTTCAGCCACCCCTCTGTTAGAGTAAACACCTTCCTGTCTTTCCTGAATGCCTGACCTAGCCATTTTGAATATTCAAGTGTCAGGTTTATATTAAAAGAGCAAATTAACACATGAAAAAGGCTTAACACTAAATTGAGAACTATGTTTTCAGCTCTACTTCACATTTTACAGTATCATTTGCCATTTTACATTTCTATTCAGCCATGCTTCACCAACTAAGTAAGACCAACAGGTGTCAGACCACATGAAATTTAAAGACCAGGCAATAATTAAGTTTTAATATTCCAAATTCTCTTCTGACTACTTCTCACCAGCCTAACACTTTTTAGACCATTTATTTCACTCTTATCTCTACAGCTTTGTAGAGGATCAATACCCCTACAGCTTCAGTTTCAAAACCAGAACATTCATTAAACGATCACCATGATGGCTCAAAACTTTCCCAGTACCTTTCTTTTGTTGTAGTGTGCAGTGGAGCCACTTGGCCTTCAAAATGAAAGAAAAGTTAGAAAGTCATAGATGAGAGAGACTCCTGGAAAGCGTCATTCCTTATTCTAGTCAGCAGCAAATCCCAGGGGACATGCCCTGAGCGGACTGATGGGAGGTAGAAAGTGACAATCAGAGAGACAAGAGCTCCTCTAGCTTAATGCAGTTGTTCACCAGAACTTTACTGCAACTGCAAAAACTGTAATAACATGCTTTGGTGAAAATGTGGCCCCTTAGCTCAAGGTTCAGTCACAGTATTGCACGTGTCAACATATTCCAAGCCTGGTGAGTCTTCGTAAATCACGATGGAGCCTAGGGCTACAACCGGTTTTCTAGGAGCATGGGGGGGCTCATGAGGACGGGGCAAGGAGGAACACCCACTAATAGAAGCTCTTCTTTCTTAACCACAAGGCTGATGTAGACTTACCACACTCTACAAGACATGGCTCCACTCTCTCAGTGCCTGTCTATATGTTTTGCAGTCAGTGGATGAGTCGAATGCTTAGCCTCTCTACCCTTTTGTCTACCAAAAGACATTCACTAACAGTTTAAAATTCGCAATGCTCTTGGAATGGCCAAGATACTTTTGTCGTCTTCTTTTGCTTTTAAGCCTTACTTTAATTCTCAGTTGAACTGAAGTAGCAGCATACAAACAATACCTGTCAGATGCTTTCACTGCTGGTGGGCCAGAAGCAAACCCATCAGATGCCCCAGCTGAAGCAGCCCATTAGAGGCAGATCCTAACCTGACATGGATGGCTTTAATACTTCCAGCAGTGCTGCCAAACTTCAGTGACAAAAACATATTGTGCCTCTGGCCAAACAAAACAGACGAGTTGAACAGCAACAAGTTGAAAAGACTCAGAAGATGATGATGCCCAAAAAGGCCGTCTCAGGCACACTGCGGGTGATCTGTTGTAGGGGAGCCACAAATGCACACAGGGCTCAGGCCCATTCCCTCTGCTCAGGATCATGTTGGGAGAGGCAGAGGGCAGGGTTGGAGAGAACCCAGCCATTGTACTTGCACAAACATGTAGAAGATGAATACAGAAGAACAAGTTCGATCCTGAACAAAAGCGTATTCTTTTGTTTAATAGGAAAATAGGCTTACACAATCACACCATCTGCATCCCTCCTAACCCCTCCCCCTTAACCATTTCAGTCAATAGCCACCATCAGCCAAATGTGACACTACAGCAGCATGCTCAAAGGTAACTACGTTCCTACAGGAGGGGCAGCTGGGGAGAGGACAGATACCTTGGAAGTGACCCCACGGAAGATCAGGCTGGGCTGCAAGTTCATGTCTTACCAAGGAACCCAGAAGACATAAGCTCACTTCAAAGCTGTAACTGCAGGCAGTGTGCTAAAGATTTCAAGTTAAGTCAGCCACAAGAAACAAATCCAGGAAGGAACGCTTCATTAGTCCTGCAGTTTCTAAAGCGACTTCTCTTAAAGAAAAGAAACTAAGTAAACAGACTTAAGGAAGCATCATCACAAATTCAGATTATGGGGATGATTTTGTATTTCCCAGGCGAGGCGACAAATGAAGTTACATACAGCTTTTGAGCACTAACAAAAAGGCAAACCAACTTCCTGTTAAATAAGTGTTTTCAAAAAAAAAAAACAAAACCCAAACCCCACTCAACACATTTTTAAGCAACAGCAATGAATTTCATCTGTCTTAAAACACACGCCTCTGCTAAAGCCCATCTGTCAGTAGAGAACAACTGCACAGACAAATGAGGATGATGGAGACAGTAATATCATAGAAACAAACCGCCTGCGCTCCAAGCAACAAAATTGTTTTTCCTTATGCACATAAAAGCTTTCCCATTTTACAGAGTAGTATTTATTTTCACTTGTGTTTGCTGTTAATTTAGGAAATGGGGCACTCGGTAAAGCAGGAGGGGCTGGGAAAGGCCACAGGGATTTAAGGAGTTAAAAGATTTACAGACAGTTATGTCGCCACTGTCAAGAGTCTGACTCCTCCTGAAGACACAAGGGACCCCTTGGTGAGAACGCAGGATGGGTCTTGCAGTGGTGAGGGGTACATGAAATGTTATTTTCTTTCTGGATCTCTCATTGTCCTAGAGCCAGATTAAGTGGAAAGGCTACCTTTTCAACCAAGTACTATGGAGAAAAAGCATCCCAGACTGTTTCCAGTATTAAAATCAGAGGGGGCCTCCAACTAAGAAAAGCCATGGGGAAAGAAGTTGCTACTGACCTAACAGCGCACATCCTAGAAGCATTTCATGTTACAAGTGCCAACAATTCCAGGTATTTTTGACCCCAGGAAAGTACTTTAAAAAATGCACACTAGACTTCCTAATAGAGGTATGGATAAAAATAAATCGGCTTTGTGCCTACCTACAGGAGTTTCTATGATCTGCAAGCTCAAACGCAAGGTCTGTATTTCTCAGAATAACTTCACACTGAAGTTCCCACTGCTCAGCAGTCTTCCACAGAGAATTTTCTTTCAAGTGGCATTTTGTTTATAGTAGTTAATTACTAAGCATATTTAATTCTTTAATGCATTGGGGGAAAAGGGGGAAAAAAAATTGAAAATTATTTAGAAGAAAATTGTACCAGGATGCAAGTTTTGATGGGAATAAAAAGATATTGGGTATGCTGCCACTGAAATAAACAACTAGCATCACATTCTGGAAGTCTTGCAAAACCTATATAAAAATGAGCATGCTCTAGTCAGTCTTTGCACAAAAAACCATATTTGACATTATTGCAAAGAATCTTCAAGACACCCTCTGAATTTGCCAGTGATTCTCCAATAACTCAGGCAGGCCCATGCTTTGCCCTGAAGAAAAAAACACTCGGTCTAAATTTGGATCAGCACACATACACAGAGAGAAAGCGTATCAGTAAACACAAACTGAGCTCCATCAACAGGTATAATATTTTTTAAAAAAAAAAAAAAAAAAAATTGTTCAGAGTTTTTAATTCTGGAGAAACAAATGACACCCTAGATTGTGTTGGGATATAGAGACCACCTTGATTTCCAGCATAATAAAGAATAAAAGTAACATTTAAAAATGTCTTTAAAAGTAAGGGACTACCTTTAGGGAAAAAAAATAGTTTTCCCATTGAGTTATAAAACCATAACACACTCAATATGGCCCACATTCCTGAACAAATACTGGGGGAAATGATTCTTGTTTCAACTTTGTCAGAGCTAGACTTGGTTTTGTTTACCACATCCTCCAGAACAGCACAGGCAGGACAGAATTGAGCTGATGGATACAAATGTCCTTCCAGAATAATCTCACATCTAACCAAGGTATTTGCATCAGCATAAATGCAAATTTGCAGTTATCAAGCAAACTATGGTTTACTATTGCAAAAGACTTGGAAGTCACATACAAACCACCCCACTCTGAATGTAAAACCATGTTGGATACTGCATAAACACTACAAAATGCTTCAACAGAGGAAAGCAAGCCCTTTGGCCAACAGGTCAAGAAAAAAAGAGAATATCTAAACATACTAGAAATCTGAGGGGTTTTAAGTTTCAACCAGTCTTTCAAAAGACAAACCGACATATACTTTTCCCAGGAGCACTGTGCAGGCATAGAAATTGCTACTAGAATCATGGTATCAAGAGCAGTTGTGCATTTTTATGTTTATCATCAATTCTGCTACAGCTTACAGTAAAGACAGATCAAAACAGAGCCGAATTTGGAGAAGGTAATTTATGCAGTACAGAAGTTAAATGGAGTGTTAAAATCCAGAAGTTTACAAATGCTTTCAACTACCTGAAGAATCTCTCTCATGAACAGTGATCTTCCCCCACTGCGAGGGAAGGGATGAACAACAGGTATTTTCAATTCCCCTGCGTATCACCTCCATCACAGATTTAGGGCAAAGATCCTTCTGTTACAATCCCGGTCTTTCCAGTCTCCCTCTCCTATCCACCCCTTCCCCTCCTCCTTTCCCTGCGCATCCCATCGTCAGCTTCTTTAATACTGGGAATGCACATGTGGCTTGCTTAATCACGCAGCCTTCCTGATGGACTTAAATCTGCTCTCGTATTAGGACTCTATTCACAAAAAGCATCCCCAAAATAATTACAATTAGGCAAGGCTGGTTTATAAAAGCTAACCGCCTTTCGTTAGTCATTGAGACACAAGATTCTACACCAAGCTCATCTCATTGCACAGCAGAAGGGAAGACTTTATTTGTGTGTTCCTGTTGGGTTTTCTCCTCTTCTTAAGAATTAAGGCTTTGACTCTCCCCCACCCTCAGAACTCTTTTCTTCCACATGAGTCTTCTTGACCTCCCTCCAGAGCCTTCATCATCACAACTAATTGCTAGTGGATGCTGCTCCTATTTTCTCTGCAGGCACTGGCCCACTGCAATTCCTGAAAGACCACTTGTTTCCACATTATAAAAATCAGCTGCAAATGTTAACCAGACCCCACAGGCAGGATTCACCTAACTAAATTCAGATTCTATAATGCAGATGAGCTCATCACTCAGACATTCTTCTCATATTTTAGTATCTTTTTAAGACACTTACCTCCAACTCCACAGCAAAGATTCTTAAGGCCAGTACAGTCCACCTGGCACTGCTGGAAGAAGATCACACAAGCAAGCTCAACCACCACCTTTCATTAGGTAGCAGATACCTGGTTCAATCCCAAGTTACAGACTCACCGGTAATTATCAAAACATTTATGCCATGATTTTGATTAGCACAGTATAATCAAAGGGAGGAGACAAGGTAGCAGTAGCATCAGGGTCTTCTCTGAAATACTTGCAAGAAAAAAAGAAAAAAAAACCAAAACCAAAAAACCAGTTATAAACACAGATCCCCAATACCCAAAGCTACTGCATAGATTTAAAGACAACCTATGTGAGACACTGCTACTTCTAATACTTAAAAAATACTTGTATTTACTCAGAAAACTGTTCAAAATAATCTTGGAGAGACCTGTAATTTGGAAATCAACAAGTTGTTGGGCCAGCAGCTGAAAACATGGAAGAGGAGCCACACGGAGCTCCAGGCTACCACAATACCCAAAAGTCAACTCGAGGTTTGCGCCGCAGTAGTTACTAAAGGGAGAGTTCTCTAGCACCACCAGGTTTCATCTCGGGCTACTCTTCTGTGCTCTGAAAAAAATCGAGGACACTGTAACATCAGCACCATTCTTACTGGAAAGGGAGAAAACATCCTCAAGGAAAGCAAACAGAAAGATGGACAAGAACCCTGCACTACCATGTAACTTCCCTATGTAACGTCCCTATCCTTATTCCCTGTCTAACATTGTAAAGACAAAGCTTTTGGGTAGGAAAGAGGATATACCACATTACCTGGTAAGGACACGGGTGGTATAACTAGGAAGTTTAACTATATTCCAAAGTGGTCCCTGAGAGCAATTCCCTTGTTTCGGAAGCACTGCCTTAAAATGGTGGTCAGAAGACTACAAAAGCAGCCACTTGACTGGTGACTGTAGGAAGAGGAGTACTTAGTGAACTGTGCCACAGCTGCAGCCAACACAGACATGCAAGAGCAATGAGAAAACACACCTTCAAATGCTGTAACTGGAACATGGCACACAGCATTCTTGAACAAAGAATCCCATGGATAAAATCTTCTCAGTCACTGCTTTGGCCAGGCTCTACCATGGATTTACCAGCTACCTGGCTCGGGTATCAGAAGACAGCATTCGGAGCTAACCTGGCACTACATAACATAGCTCTGAGGTAGAGTAAAAGGCAAGGGGAAAAAAGCGCACACTCTTCTCTGCTGGGGAAGGATTCACAGTGATTTAAGCAGGGGGGAACTTTCAATACAAATACAAAATAAGGTAGCCAGTCTCCATTCAATTGCACTGCGCAGAAATCACTATGATTTATGACTTCTGCATGGATCCAATTGCAGAGAGGAAAGAAATCACCCCCGTGTGTGCCTCTCATACTAAGCATACACCATCTCATGTCTGTGCAAGACACAGGAGCAACCAAGGCTGCCCACTTTACACAGAGAAAATATTAAAAGGAATTAATTCCTAAGGCAATGGGAAAATACTACATGGGGCAACTTCCAAGTCACAATTTCTGCTTATTTAAGCTAAGCTGCTTAATCAAGTTAATTGAAGGGATTAAGAAAGCATCTAGAGAACACCACATTCACCAACCAGTCTCTCGCCATTCCTGATCTTGTGTTACTCTTTCTGGGCGCAAGTTCCCCTGCTGGCACAGTACAATCTATCATCAGCCATTACGCTGATTACCATCCATTAGTTTTGCTAAGTACAGGCATGAAATTTAAACCTACTTTTCTTATTTATTTACAAGCTATTCACATACTGACTATGAAGCAACTATATAACATGTTAACAAGAGAAGTGTAGCTGAATAATAGTGTTACACATTAAAAATGAGCAATAGAAGTAATAATTCTCTTCACAAAAAATTGTTTACTGAATTTTCGTTTGACAAGATGGGCAGGACAGAAGCTTACACTCTTTAAAAATACAACTGATTAATATACAGTGGAGGAACACATAAGAACCCCTGAGAATGACAAGTTTTAAGTATCAGTCCCATAAATATAAAATTCAATTAAAATGTCATTCTAGAAAACACTGAGAACAGAGTTGGGACTCTTACAAAATGATGATTTTCTTCCCTGCGACTAAGGCAGAGTGATTAAAATGAAAGATAATACTCTTTATTTCAAAAACTAATTATTACATGTAATAAAATTTTCTTCTTGCACTGTAAGAGACCTAAACTCAAGAACTGAATTGTACCATCAACCCACACATCTTCGCTGTAATACAGTAACCGCTTGAATTTTCCCTTACAATTATATTTATACAATAGACCATCAGGCTCAGCTTTGATTTCAGCATACCACATTTCTTACCACTTAGGAAACCAAACACAGAACAGCTGTGGAAGCAGAAACCGCTATATGCAAATATTCAGATCAAAAAAAGTACAAGCAGAAAATCCATTGTGAAGACCACTTCAGTGGGAACTCTGATGAAAGTTGTATTAAAATGCCAGTTATGCCTTGGTGTAAGGAAGGATATCCAGAGGAAGCATCCCACACACATTTTTCACAGCGGGTGTAAAGAGATGGCTGCTCTGCACAGTGTAGATGCCTGAACGAGTTAAGTGCCCCAGTTGTCTATATTGGAACTGAGCTGCTTGCTACACTCACTACTATGTTTCCTGCATTGCTAATTCAGACATCTAAATTTAGATATCAGATTCAGGCAGTGTTTTTCCCACCCTTTCCAACTCAAAATGAAAAGAAAAATACTTCTGCATTAATTCACTATCTTCATCCATTTGCAGAAGGAAATGGGATGTCAGGCCTCCATGCACTGGAATTACGTTACACCAACAACCGATCAATCTACCTCAGCAACTTCTAGGTACAGGGAAAGATAAATACTCTCCCCCTTCATCTCCTGCATAACTGCACACCAGGCAGCGTTCATTACTAAGTCACATTTCTGCCCAACTTTGGGCACAGCTCCCCGAAGTTCCAAACTATTTTACCACAGGGAAAACATAAAGTCTAAAAATAAAGGGAGTAAAGAGAGAGGGTTGGCTTCTGTGTTCATTAAGACTTCCTGCTCCAATGCCCTCTATTAGCAGGAGTACAGCAGCAAAAGCTAGCTCATCAGTCAGCCTCACGGCCCGGGAGTGTCAATACACTTCAGTTTGAATTTCCCTTTGGTGTCTTCTTCCAGCAGTCAAACTGAGATGGCCTGGCACGTATGGATTTTTTCTTCTCTTGCACCATCATTCGACATTGCTAGAAAGAGATGCATATGAACAAAAATGAACTGTTGATTCTTGTTACAGGGTCCAAGAGTAGGAAACACAATCCAGTTATCAATGCTGTAGGTGGCTCACTGGGAAAAAAAAAAAAAAAAAAAAAAAAAAAAAAAAGAAAGAAAGAAAGAAAAAACCCAAAAAAACCACAACCAAAAAACCCAAAACCCAAACATGTAAACTGAAGGCCCACTGTATCCCTAGACACGAATTCAAGGCAGCAGCCTCACGCACTTTCTCCCATCCCACCGCAGCTTACTGAGGCGAGGGAGGCTACATTACCACGTCAGTGCTGACTTCTCCCAGGAGCCTGAGCATCACAGAAGTATCTTGCGGCAACTCCGAGAGTTTCATTTGTGCACCCTGCCTATGAAGTCTGTTTTCACTCCTCATTTAATTTTTAAATCCTGATGAATACTGAAAACTTAATCCCTTTGACAAATTAATCACCTTTTCTCCAGGTGCACCTCCAAGAACTTGTGCTGTTGAATGTTCCTCTCCCTCTCACCTCCCGCTACGTCTGCGCTTCAGTACACAGCTACCAGGGGAGTTATTGTACAGGCGAGCCTCTCTCCCTTTCCTTCTCTCCACCCACACATAACATTAATATGAACGTTAAGAAACTTAAGAACAACCAGTACATATTCCAGGTCCTATGCTCATGCTTGTTTAATATATCTTGTTATATTTAAACCTCAAAGGGTAAGACACGATACATGTTGTAACAAATCCTTCCTGAGCACATTCTCACATCTTTGGTAGATGATCATTGCGCTTACAACACTGCATCTCAGTCTAAACAAGCCATCAATGAACTACGTGTAAGATTTTCTAGACTACTGGAAACAGTTACGTCAGCACTGACCAAAGTACAAAGGAACAACTTTCTTTTATGTTTTAATCATTTTAAATAATCGGCAGCCTCAATGCATTATTTGCCTTTGAATACCAAAGACGATAGAAAACACACCCTTTTTATCTTGCAACATCAAAACCACGGACTACATAAATATTTAGCGAATGATCAGTACACTCTGAATTGGAAGCGAGAATCTCACAGTTAAGTATTACCCAGACGTTAACAGCACCAGAGACTGGCAATACTGAAACGCAGGGGCACGGTCAATAGCTGGCACAAACCAGGTGTAACGCTAACACGCAGCAATGCGGTCAAAACGGGGTCAGGGTGGCAGTGTTTGCTGTCTCTTACATGCTTTGATGTGTCACCATCTTTAGTTCAGCCAACTTCTGTCATCTCTGACATGCCTGACAACAGTTTTCCAACAACAACAGGGAAGAGTATTCTGGCTCCTTTATGCTGCATTGTAATTTATGAAAGCAAGACAGCATAATGCACCTAAGCCTCCTTGCGGGGTCACGCCCCCAAAGTTACCACCTACCTGCTGTGCTCCACAGACACAGGGACTTCCCTAAAGCCTGGGATGAAACCATCAAAGCTCAGAATTTAATTTGTCAAGAGTCTCAGGTTTAACACAAGCCCACGGGCACGCTGCTGCTTCTTTCCTATGCAAAGGATAAAATAACGATGCTGCTCAAGTAAACTAGCTGGAGCCCCAAAACATTCCCAGGGCCTTGAAAACGTTCAGCCCGTGCTAGTATCACACACTGAGGTCCTCCATTTAAGCCCAGGTAGACCAGTGATAAACTGTGGGGAACAGATCCTCAATTCCCCATGCAAATGTGTCACACAAATCTGAAAAAATACCTACTGGCCAATCTTTTTACAGGTTAAATAAGGATAAACTTTGAAGATACGCAAACAAATGGAGTAGTTAAATTTTAATTTTAATGGGCTTTTTTTAACCTCAACTAAGTGTCTCTTTCAGCCAGAAAAGCAAATAATACAACACAAACAATGCCATAAAGACCAGATTTCAATTTTAACTCTTAAATCCCCAGATTAGCTACACTGAATTTTGGGATAATCTTTTACCTTGAGCCAAAAATTCGTATAAATGAAGTAAAACACAGGATACACTACAAAATTACATGTAATGACATCACTAGTATGAACAAATTAATATTTGAACTTTATTTTAAAGCAACTATTCACTTCAAAAGACTACAGTGATTCTGCTGCCAAAAGCACATGACAAGGTCTGGCGAGGAACACAACAGAGGTTACTCTGGAAACAAAGTCTAAAATATCTAACTTGGAAAAAAAACTATCAAAAATATCAGTACTGGCCTCCAGAATGTTGTACACATCCCAGCTACCCTTAAAGCAATTTTCAAAACAAGAAACCTTTTATAATTTAGCTAGTAACTTAGAAAATAGTTAAAGCTCTGAATTAAAAATTTCCTTTACCCAACACTTAATCCAACTATTTCCTTGGCTACACATAGGTTTGACTGCCACAGCTTTTTCTCACCTGTGAAGTAATACAGTAATCACTGACAGAATTATACATTGTGTGGTTTCTATCAAAAGTAATTTAATTAGGAAATAAGCTCAAGATTTTGGGGAATAGGTCAGTGTTCAAAGACACCAACTTTCTTCCAAGCAGTTCCTGGCCCTCACTAGGACAACTACTTTTCAGACTATTTTTAAAGAAAAACAAGAAAGCAAACTCATAGAACATGACCATGCCTATGATTACCACTTAGGGATTTCTGTGGACAGCACATTCGCAGTATGAAGTGTACGACTGACGTAAATACTTTGTGCAACAAGGTTTTCTTTTAAAATTATGACCTCCAGCACCTAATGAAAAATGTAGCCCTCCACTGGAGGGAATTTATTTCTGCATTCATTGAAGAAGATATGGAGGAGAAACAGTAAAAATGAAATTACAACTGAGCACCTAAACCTTCTGGTAGTTTTGAAAAATCCCACCTTTTCCCGTGCCTAAAGCTATGCAAGTGCTCTCACATGATTATGTCCCCTTGAAAGAGCAATTCTAAAAAAGCCAAATTTAAATATTCAAGAAACACCACTTTTAACAAAGGTTACTGAATTTTAAAAAAAATGGAAACAGTATTGCTTAGGCTACTGAATATTGCAGTCTAATCATGAGAAAAACTGAAGGTCCCAGGAGGTAGCTGCTGCTGTTAGTTGTAGAAGGAACTTGAATGGTCTCTAGGTACCAGCCTCGCTTTTCCCCCCCCCCTCACACAAAGCTCTGCAGCACTCAGGTACCAAGCAGAAAAACTACTCAAGAAATACAATAGCGAAGTACAAGTCAGCCGTCCTTACTGTAGCCCTTTATTGCAGCCTGAAGACAGAGTTGTTCCAGGCTCCCTAGCCCACCAAGGGGGGGTTCGGGAGACAGAGCTATTGCAGTTCAGGCCCTGGTTAGGTTCCAGGGCATGGACCTGTTTCTGCAGGAAGGAAATGCTCACTCTTCTGACATGACAGCATAAACTCAGGCAAACTTTTCTCTTTCTCAAAAGCCAACTGCAAGATCTTCTTTGGGAATTGTTAACGTAAAAAGGAACAACTCAGTCTAACAGAAGATGACCGCACGCCAGACTTGGGCGATAGGGTAAAATGAGAAAGGTAGTATTACAATGACCTTTTGGAAATGCATGTATTTAAATCAAGAACGCAAACTCAACTGAAGAGTCTGCTGCGTGGCTCTGAAAGAATTAGTTTGCAATCAGCTCAAAGACAGATTTCATACATTGCCGCGCTTCGTGCTGCGCACCAGAGCGTACTTGTCACTTCAGCCTCTGACAAATCCTCAAAGATAAAGTTGCCAAGTCACCCGGGCTCTGCAGTGCAACACAATAAAACATAAAACCTGTCATCTGACACCAGTCATGAGCAGGATTAGTCAGTGATGTTCAACCCAAAGACACACAGAATAAGCACAGAGAAGCAAAAAATTAAACAAAAAACCCCTCAACATTGGTCTAAGTTCAAGTGACTTCAGTATGAACAGAATTAGGTCAAAGCTGAGCACCCACATTTAGCCTAGGTACTTCACTTCTTACTAACAAAGAAACACAGATATAAACTGCCTCGTGGTTTTTTGCTGTGGACAAGACACAGCAAATTGTGCTACGTTTCTGCATTTCAATCACTACAGACATTAGGAGCTGCACTGCATTGGCCTCCGAGGCAAAGAGGACATACCTTAAAAAAAAAAAAAAAAAAAAAAAAAAAGACACACACAGACAAGTATAAATATATATACACATATGCACGTCTAAATAGGCTAGTACCTGTCACTACTCCATTTTTGGTCCCAAAGAAACCAAAAGAAGAAATGAGCTCTACCCAACACTCCTGATGGACAGGCCCAGTCTTTAACAGAGCAGAGGTAGCCAAAATATAGCCATCAGGTTTTAATCAAATATTGCCAAATTGCAACGCAGTTCTTAGCTCAAAGTCGTGGCACCCCACGAGCACTGCTCTCTGTTATGCAGCGCTGCTCCCGAAACACAAGCCGCGTTTTTCTTGCTCTCCTCTTTGATGTATTTTTCTGTGCTGCCACCAAGGCTACCAGGGCATGCTATTTGTTCTAAGCTTTGCTTTAAAATTAAATCTCTTCAGGGCAAGGATTTTTTCCTTGCCAGCTTGCGGATGCTACCCATTACAGTGTCAGCTTTCCACACACAAAAAAAGCCCAAAGCCCAATTTTATCACTCTGCAATCTAAAGGACCGTAGGCCGTAAAGCGGCACAAGCAGCTGAGGCAAGGCAAAGGCATTTCCTGACATCATACCGGACATCATCTTAAAGCGGGATTTGGATAGCACCCCCCATTTCAAATACTTTTACCCTGAAGGGAGCACAGGTCAAGTACACAGCTGTCTTCAAGCAACAGTAGCTTGAACATAAAATAACTTTCTCAAAGTAAAGGGCAACAGTTGATGGTTTGTTACTAGTGAACTCTGGATTCAGCCCTCTTGGAGTTGTGCACCCTAATATACCTGTAGAATATGGTCTACTAACCGGGTTAGTGATCCGCATGCACCTCTTCAAAGCAAAAAAGCAAAACGCCCCAACCAACCAGCTACCCCCAACCAACTCGGGCATAAGCTGAGTAAAGTTAAAGAAGTCTGAAGACATAAACTACTCTTCCAGGAAGTGCATGATGCATTAACATCTTATCCTACAGCACAACTGTACATCAGCTGACAGGGTCCTTAATTGCCTAAATTGCATGTTAAAAAGACAGCTTGAAGCCACCCCTGCAGGACGCTTGTGACACAGATTCACTAGCATGTACACGATCCCAGGAAAGACACATGTGGGCGAGGTAGGTGTCTGGTCTGGCAAGTTTCAATCCACAGCACATGTTTATTTTCAAACAGTTAAGTCCAACAACAGTAACTTCCAGAATCATTAGCAAATATTTAGCTACCCATAGCAACCTGACATTGAGTTTTGACTTCAAAAAATTGGTTAGCTGTTCAAGGGGCAGCCTTGAGCATTGCCTTCATCACAGAAAATGGCTTACTAAATACCTTTAAGATGCCAGGACAACATGCGCGGCCTACATCTCCCTTAGCCTCAAGTTGCATACTGTATTAACGCGGCTCAGCAAGCCTACGCTAAATTAGCCGCATCCATCTAAACCGTGTTTTCCCAGCATGGAGCCCTTCACTGTGGGAGTCACGAGCCCAGGTTTGCTTCCTGGATGGCGTCAGGAAGGCTGGCACCCCCACGATACCAGCCTCCGCTCCTCTCTGCCATCAGTCTTGCCTTGGCCTTTAGCCAGGATTTATGAAGTCCAGCAACGTTTACGTCAAGCCTCTACCCCGGGAAACCTGCTAAAATGAAAATATGTCTAGATTTCCTTTACACAGATATTCTATTAAGAAGAAGAGTGCATTTATCCTCACTAAGCGAGGGAGGAAATGGAAGCGAATATCAAGGCCACTCTGCGTTACCATTATTCAAGCTGGGATTTACAGTGCCTGGAAGGACTCTGAAAGCCTCAAATTTGCACTGAGGTGATGCTGCCCCAGCACAAGAAGAATTGAGTAAAGGATGTCAGTGCAGCAGTAGTGAGCAGCCAAGCGGGCTGAAGAGACAAGCTAAAACGCAGCACGGCTTACAGATCTGGTGAAGGCATCCCGCTTTCTACCCTTCTCTTGTTGGCTGAGAAGAATTATGTGGTTGGGGCAGCTGGGTAGCTAAGACGATGTTGCTCATCACCGTAACCAAGAATTTTTAACAATTAACATCTCAGAAAACCATGCTCTGCTTTCTTCTTCAATTGCTGTCACTATGCCTCAAACGTGTAGGCAAAACAGCTCCTCAAAGGAAAAGTCTCCAGCTGTCTGAATTAAGAAAAGCCAACTCAAAGTCACCGTCACATGGAGACCTGCGACACAGCATCGAGTTCCACTGGGAAAATTATTTTCCTTCCCCGCAAAAAGAGGACAGCGACCCACACACAGAAGAGGAGCAAACAGTGACTGTGAAGGAAAACGAGACAAAAATAGCTTGCTCGATTTTTCTTGGTACATGGAAAATCCATTACAGAAGTTTACAAAGCAACAATGAAGCCTGACAAGTTAATGAGCTGCTGCTTGTGGAGTCGCAGGAGAGATGGCCCATCGTTCAGAAATTCCTATGCTGCACAAACGCGACTCATAAAGGTGACAGTAATTTGGTCAAACCAAAAATCAGGAGTTCTGGTTCTTTCAAAAAGCAAAATACTCCATTAGTACTCCACTAGGGGAGAGTTGTGCTTCTGTGTGAAAAACCAAAAACCTCACAACTCTGAAAAGCTGCTTGCAAAAAGGTGGCACTGCTTTACTACTCCCAAGCCCCAAAGCCTGTTGAACAGGAAGCCTGGTGTCTCAGAGCTGGCTGAAGCGACATTCGCAAAGGCAAGCAGAAGTCCAGTGAGCACGCTGGGAGGACGGCGTCGGTGTGAGCACAGGGCTCTCCAAGCCCAGCAGCACCCGTGTGTACTTCCAGAGCAACACCCACATGAGGGCCTCAGCAAGGCACGGAGCTGTGAAGTTTTATCATCCCTCTGATGCAGGGAAGCACCGGGCCTCCCTTCAGCCCTGGCAGGGACACTGAGGCACAAGACGGTCATCCAAGGACATCCAGAGTCAGCAGCAAGACACTGAGGCACATTGGCTACCAAGAAAACCAGACTTCCATTACCAAGGCCAGCTATAAAACTTCCGCTTGTTGTTAAGAGAACATACGGTATCTGGCATTATTCCGCCAGCAGCACCAAATAACCTAACGGCAATTTGATATTCACGTCCCTGACGGGATGCTTTAGTTACAGAAACAACATTAAAAACGTAGCATCCTTTGAGATACGCTGCGCAAGCCAGGCCAGTTTCAGCCACAAGCATCAAGAGCGACTCTTTGGGGCTGTTTTTTCCCTGGAGGATAAGTTCTTTCGCAACACAGAGATACCTTATCAGGGATTGCTTCTGTCACCGACAGCAAACAGAGCACTGCGACGGGATGCTTTAGTTACAGAAACAACATTAAAAACGTAGCATCCTTTGAGATACGCTGCGCAAGCCAGGCCAGTTTCAGCCACAAGCATCAAGAGCGACTCTTTGGGGCTGTTTTTTCCCTGGAGGATAAGTTCTTTCGCAACACAGAGATACCTTATCAGGGATTGCTTCTGTCACCGACAGCAAACAGAGCACTGCGAAAATATCAGTTATGACCTAAGCACCGAAGGGCCGTAGTCAACACCAGACCAGCCACTGAAGTAGTAGCTGGCCATCTCTCTATCTAGGACGCTTCCCCCCCTCCGTAGCAGTCTACGCTCCAAGT
>NW_009258754.1:3043003-3043735 GCF_000687185.1 Egretta garzetta | reverse complement strand
CCCCCCCCCCCCCAGCCACTGAAGTAGTAGCTGGCCATCTCTCTATCTAGGACGCTTCCCCCCCTCCGTAGCAGTCTACGCTCTAAGTCCTAAACACAAAGAAATAAAAATCACTTGCTGCCAGCATGGACGCTGCCACATCAACTTCCTTGGCTGCTCTTACACCGCCACCCTCTCTTCGGGAATGAATGGGACTCCCGGGCCCTTGGTCCCTCTGCAGGAACAGCTCCCCACCAACGACAGCAAACCCAGCTGCCCGGCTGGGAGTTTTTAGGAGTAACGTGAAGGCAAATTCAGTCAATACCTTTCTTTGTTGAAACCCAAGTCTGGCATATGAATCTGGGCTGGGCTTGACAACGGTTCAGCTCGCCTCTCACCCTTGCTGAGAAGATAGTTTAGTATTTCAGACCTGTCCAAACAGTTGAACTGAGGTCTGGCTTTTACTGCCGGAAAAAGCACCGAGTAACCACTGCAAAATACTGGCTCGTGGCAATCATTAGGCAAGAGGTTTTGCTTTCACCAGCGCAAAGGCAAATAAACTCCGTTTATAAGAAACGTAAGTCTTTAGCTATCTAACATCTAAAAATATTCTCTTTTATAGCTCAGGAAACTAATTTATATTGTGAAACATTTCCTTATAAACCAGAAAACGTTTCAGCAGCGTACTTCTTTAACACCAGCTTAAAAACCAGCGCTGTTGGAAAAAAAGAAAGAACCAACCGACTCGTCCCT
>NW_009258754.1:3034149-3042269 GCF_000687185.1 Egretta garzetta | reverse complement strand
GGCGGGAAAAAGACCGTGCTGGGGGCTCCTGCCGGCACCTCGGGGCCTGCGAGGCAGAGCCGGGGCTGCGGACGGGGCACAGATTGCACGCGGGCGCGGTAGAAACAAAGCGTGTGTGTTCTGGCGGCGGGGTGAGGGGATTTTTTTGCATTATTCGATCTCTCTGGGGCATACACACGCAGGTGAAGCTCCGATGGCACTTTTGGATGGCAAAACCAACCACGTGCTTCTAAGTAAGCTTCCAAGTCTTCTACAAGGCTCCAGGCAAGGCAAGTCCTGCCAAAGCAATGCAGCCAAAAGGCGAGCGCTTCTATTGCTACTCATAACTATCAGTACGTACCACCCTGAAAATCACTGGGTTTTAATCCTAATCACCTCTGGCTCGAACTCCCGCCCTCCCCCAGAACAGCAGCATAGGTTCACAGGGATGTTGCGTTTTCCCTCTCCCACACAGCACTTGGATCAGAGCTCGAGGCAAGAAATCTCAAGGTGCCGCTTCTCCTCCCGCTGCCTGTGCACTTCCCACCCCAAAACTAGATTAACCTCTCCCAGAGACTTCAGAGCAGTCCAGAAAGGTGACATAAAATAACTATCTCTTGCAGGACGAGAGAATAAAAACTTACAAAGGTGAAGAACTTCGGTTAGGAAGTATTTTTCCTCCACTTTTGCTGTTCTACCCTTGCTTTATACTTCTGGGGATGGAGAGCACAAGATTTCCCCCCCCTGCTCTTTCATGGCGATATTTACATTATTTTTATTTCTTTTACTAAAATCTTCAGACAGTCTTTTAGCAAAGAACTGAGTCAGACAAGAGAAACACCCATGCTTAGACCATAAAAAAATGGAGAGGAAATTCTGCAAATTCTTTGAGAGCCTTCAAGTCAAGAAATCCTCAGTACAAGCTGCAGTAAAAACCGGCCGGGTGTTTCACACATGCCATGTGGGCAGAAGAAACGTCCGATAATGGCTGCGGCCCCTCTGTGGGGACCTAGAGGTGCCTCCAGGGGCCAGACACTGCAGAGCCCTGTGGAAATAATTTAGAAAAGAGCACTAAACTCAATTCCTCTCCAGGCCTTGCACACACACCTGTCCCTCCGGCCTTTGGGGTAACTGGTAGGAGCAAATAGAAAACAAAGGATGAATGAAGAGTTTTCTCTATGCTCTGCAGTTCCTTAAGCCTTGAAAAGGCTTTCTACTGCTTCCCATTCCCTCAGGCGGTCTTTGTCTGGTTTGTATGTACACACGCGGAAGTCTCGAAAGGAGTCGTCTGTGCTCCTTACTAGCGGACAAGTTACTGAATTTAAATCCTCCTCCTCGTGGATGTGAGCACCGGCTAAGATCTGTTCCACAGCGCTCATTTGGGAGTGGAGCCCTAGAACGGGCAATGTTTGAACAGAGTACGTGGGGCAAGCCTGTGCCTTGAAGGATGTTTTGCTTTCTTTTCCTCAATTTTTAACAGACTTGTTTCTCTTACGCACTTTCCCAGAGCAGCAGTGTCTCCTAACACTCTTTTGGCAGCAAGCAGTATGTTTTCCAGCGTCAGATGGAATGTGGTCCTTCGTGCCTGTGCCACGCTTGATGCAAAAAGCGAACTTGGAAAGACTTTCTACATGGCTTGTAATACTAATTCCACAAAAGAAGATTAAAGAAATCACATTAGAAGTCAACTTTTGTATCTTTTCAGCCAGCTTTAGACACATAGGTCTGAAAATTGGACAATGCAGAGATCAATCAGGCAGCAAAGAGTTTCAGGAACACACTTCATGTGCAAATGTGAAAACACTTGAGGGTGTAGAAAGTGTCATTTTGATTAATGAGGGCTAGAACATGCTATTTGTATATAGATGAGAATGTATATACACCTCTCCTTGGGGCTCATTAAAGGAATAGGAAACAATCACATTTTAAAATACTAATTTTAAAACAGACTTCAAAAGCATGGTGTAGATGCAGCTGGTTCTTTTGGGCTGATCTCATACAATACCTGGGGAGGTGAGGATGAGGCGCACGTCTGTGTAACGATACGAACCTTTCAGGATAAACCCTGTGACAAAAATCAACAAAACGAACCATTTGGTACAGTGCCTGGAGCTGCGCACCACGAAGGGCAGAACCCAGGCTCTATCATAAGCATTGTGCGTTACTCAGATTCCCCCAAGTCTTCTACTGGTTTCATTTACCCCACGAAAAAAAAATCACAGTCAGAAAGGAAATCTGAAGAATAATATACATTTCTCGGCGTGACTGGGAAACACCACTGTTACGTGGTGAGGGGCAGGTGAGAAATCTTCTGCCTCTCCTGTCTGCCTGGAATTGCTGGGTTGAGAGTAAAAGCTGCCCAGTGCTACCCATGGAAGAGTAAGTGCAGTTAAGAAAAAAAGATGGGGGAAAAAGAAAGTTGATTTAGATCAAGAGAGAGAGAAGGCAATAATCTGCATTCTGCTTGTATTATACATGAGAATCATAGTTTGAAGTTGTATCTTGGCATCTGAGCTTGGCAAACAGACCGAAAATAATTCACTGCCCAAATTTATTCTTCCCATAAACACTCACCTTCAAGGTAAGTTCCACACTTAGCGCAGGGTGAACTTGTGTCCACCCTCAACTCTGCTCAAAAGTAATTAAGAAACATTTCCTCTACACATGCAGTAAGTACCAAGCCCCGACCCTGCAATCCATCTAAATAACAAATCAATTACTATTATTTTATCCACTTGGGTTCTGGGTATGCTATACTTGGGATGTCAATGTCTACTCCGGTTTTTAGTACCAGGCTGAGCTGCTCTGTTGACAGCGATGGCCGCCTGCCCTGCAGCCGCCCGGTCAGAGCTGCCTCCTGGCACAGGCAGAAGGAGCTCGCAACATAAGACTGCGAGGCACTGCTTCTGTATCCCGTGTATTTACATCCCTGGAATTCTTCCTGTTGGGATGCAGGCCTGAATTCAGGTCTGAGTTTTGGGCAAGCCCCAGATAAGGGCAGAGAGTTGAGCAAGGACACAAACAAAAGGTTATCAGCAGAATGGACAGTATGGACAAAGCCCACCTTGAAGCCCACAAGACAGCACAAATACACAACTGAGATTTATGGATTGAAAAGTACTATGTTTCATTGCATCATATTTTCCATTTAAGGTGCTTAAGCAACCCGTATTATTTCTAACCTGTATTATTTCTGTTGCTCTTAGGTACAGCAATACCACAATCATCATTCTTACAGAGGAACCAAAGTTGATAATTTGATGGAAAGTATTTGTTTTCACGCATTTTAGATATCCACATGAAAAGACATGAGCTTAGCTCATGACAGAATTCCCACGCAAGATGTTTAAATCTTAAGAGTACTCCAATCCCAAAAGCTCTGCTTCCATGAATGCTGGACATTTGTATCAAAGGATCCAGAGAAACACAGAAGCACACACCTTCCCCTAACCATTCAGAGCACCATCTGGTGACAGAGCTCCTCTACATGGGTGTCTTCATTCTGACCCAGCCGTGTTCTTGCAACAGTGAATTCAGCCTTTACCGCTGCTACTTGGGAGTCTACCAAGACTATTAACCAGCAAGCCAGGATACTTGCATGTCTTAATGAATTGACAAACTGAGACTGAGATTGCTCCCACAGGCCATTGGGCAGAAGTTAGAATTTACCTTCTTAAGAGTACATCCCCCTACAACCACAACAAGAAAAACGCACAGAGATTAGGAAATCAGCACTTGCGTAAATGTTTCATTACTTCAAAAATTCTAAACAGAGGATAAAGGTTCTGCATGCCCCATTTGAGAAATAAGGATGACATTCAGAAATACTTAACATTGCCCAAGTAGCTTATTTTAAAATGTCAAAAGTCCATCTATCCAAAAGCAGAGCTACCCACTCTCAGATGTCTTTCCAAAGCTTACTATGTACTTCATATCCTATAACACAGTCAAGTCTCTTCCCCAAGCACATCAGATAAGGAAAAAAAAATACTCAGACTATACACACGCAATACTCTCAGGTAAGAAGAAAGCGGCTCAAGTCCCCTTTCATTTTGCTCACGTATTATCTTCACCAGAGCTCGAGGTCTCAAGGACTGTGTGAAGTAACTGACTGCTCTGGGGAGTTGGCAATAAAGTCTTTCCCTCATGCAAAATTTAGTTGGACATAGACAGCCGTAAGTTTCTACCAACACAGAAACAAGACAGTCCAAGGTTTTTAGGGAAGGGTTTTTTTCTTAAGCACTGTAATGACTACTTGGCCTGTGCCAGCAGTAAACAAGGTAGGGACATCTCAGAGGATGCAAAGGAATCAACTGATAAACAATGGCAATAGTTATTACAGTACAGAAAACAATCCAAAACTCACTCTACTTACTAATTTTGGGTTCTGCACAACCTAAAGGGCAAATTCCAGTGGTTAAATTCCAACACAGAAACCTCTGTCTGAGAATGATCTCTGAGGAGGTAGTTCCTGTTTGGGAAGCCCAGAGAGCCTGTACCTCCACTGGCTGCTGCAGTCCAGTACAAAGAGGCATTTTCTTAGAACTTGCTTTGAAACTACATTAGACCCTTTCAAGTCATTACAATGCCACAAACTCCATCAGAACCTGACTGGCAGCTAGTTCACATCACAAGACTCTGGCATTGTGGTCTCTGCTTTGAAATCCAATAATGCACGTAATCATATTTTGCACTAGCTTTAATTTTCAAATGGTATTACTCCATAGCACTTCCCGGAGTACATTATAGCAATCAAATGCAACTATAGGAAGGTCAGTTTCAGGAGAGAAATCAAACACAAAATTTTTGCTAGGAGGAGATGGATATAGAGTCTGGGACAATGGCTGTCACAGGAACAGCTCAAACTGAGTCAGTATACAAGCCTGCTGATGCTGCAGTACATAATGTGCTTGTTTTGCAAAAGGACAGTGACACTGATGAGTTTGGGGTGCAAGTGGATCCTCAGTAGCTCACTTAAGTCTCCTTCATTCTGTTACATCAGCTACTACACATGTGAAGGAAAATCAGATTAGATATTGTTGATGCTTTTGATAATATTGGTAGTTGTCCATGGACCCAGTCAAATGAGATTCTAAGTCTTTATGGCCTCCCATGGGAAAAGTTTTGACTTTATAGTTAGCAAGAAGTGACTGCGATGATCTTTCTCTCCTACCTTTGTCTTTTAATATGAATACAACATCCCAAAATAATTACTTGCGGAAAGCCACAAGACACATACTTTGGATCACAGGCAACTTGAGTGTGCAAAACCATAGCACATTAGCTGTTCTTTCAAATCCAGTCATCAGGAGCTAATGTGGGTAGATCTGTCACCCAGATTTCCCCACGATGTATTTCTGGAAATAAAAGTAATAATGTGTCTCTCATACACAGTGCCCAGAAATTTTTTAACTGAAACAGACCGGTTTTTGTTTCAAAACTGTTTTCCTAAGCTACATAGTGGACAATTTCCATGAGATTTCAAAATAGAACTATCATACAAATGAAGAGGTAGATCCAAAAATGATCCTTCTCTTTGAAAAGGCAGAATTCACCCTGCGTTCTGCCTTGCTTCTGGAAAAAAACCCTGCATTTTCCAAAACTTGTGGAAACTGTATCAAAGATGCATTTATTCACATCCTCCCTATAAAAATACACTACTGCTGTTACCCAGCATATTCCAGACATTCACCTTTGTTTTATAAGGGCTTTTATATATATATATATATAATGCTAAAAAAAAGGTCTGGTGCTAATGACTACTTCTAAAAAGATGTAAAAAAATGTATTTAGTTGTTAGAAAAACATGTTTTAGGAACATGCTTTGGAATAAATTACATTACTACATTTTTCATCATGTTAAACAAACCAGACAACTCACCCACCCACCCCACAACTTTGTTTTCACAGCCCTGGAATACTTACTCAAAGATACCACTTAAGCCCGACTAATAATCTGTGTGGAATCTTTTTTTGCTCAGACTGCTTACCAACACCTGAAAATCTCAGGATGCGTCACATTTTTCTGTTCCCTGATTTGAAGGGCAAGAGGGGAGGGGAGAGAGCCTCAAAGGTTTTTAGTTACTGCCATTGCAAATTTCTGGGAATAATCTAAGCAACTGTAACGTCTTCTTCTTGAAAGCATTTTGTTTCAGTAAAATTAAACTGCTAAGTATTCCAGGTATCAAATATGACCTCTGTGAATTCAGAACATGCAAAAAAGTCTGTGTTAGCTGCATAGCTGCAATAATCTAGACAACAGGGTTTAAGAGATATTCTACTAAGTCTACCATATTTTCTGGGTTTTAATCTTCAACTTCTGCAGCGCTTGCTTCCTCAGCAAACCCAGTAAGTAGTTGTAATTTATTCAGCTTGCCCCCCCTCTTCAAGATTTACAATGATACATATCTTCAGCAATTTTCCCCAGGAGATCTTTTGTTTCTTCAACTTCAAAACATCCATTCACATCAAAAGCAAAGTCAGTACAGTTTATTATCCATTAGACAATTTGAATATGATTCTTCTACTAAAGGCTGTGACTGCAGGCAACCATCTGGGGTCTGGACACACAAAAGGCTGTTCGTAAGAGTGTACGCACAGAAGCGCCGTGGGGATATGGAAGTGTGTACCATACAAAGACACCCAATTGTCTTTGGTTTTCTGTGGGTTTTTTTGAGGGTGCCATAAGCGTCTAATCAAAGCATTAAGCATCAGGGAGGCAGCCCTCAGACGGCAGACGTCAGCTCCAGCAAGGACAGATGGTGAACAAAGGTGAAAAGCACACAATACGCGCGGGCCAGCTTACACAAGAAAGCAGTTCCACTCCTCAATTAAAATGTGTTGCAACTCTTGTGACATCCTATGTTGTGAAGTGAAAATGTATCATTTTCTTTATGGGACAGTCACACCGACGGGGCCACTTTCCAGCAGCTCACAGCTGACTCTCTGCTAATATTTTCTTTGAAGTATTACCTACCCTGCCCGGGACAATGCACAGTGCTCACAAGAGAGATACAATCTCTGCGAAGGAAAACAACGCTGACTGCAGTAGTGATACTGGTCTGGCATAATTGTTTGTCAAGGGGAACGCATCTCACTGGCTGTCTTTTAGAATAGAAACTCAAGGTCTAAGGAGACAAAGAAAACAATCTCATCACTTAACTCACCCCAAAAATACACATGAAAACCATTATTCACTTACTTTTCAATCTGTTATGATTGATTTAAAAACAGGATTCATTAAGTAACAGGTTGCCCTCCAACAGAGCTTTTTCTTACGGCAATGTAAATGCAGTTTATGTGATGTCAGATATACTATGGCATACATCCCACCGCTAACTAAACTCTGACAGACGAAGGGTACTTCTAGGCCATATTGTACTTCTTCAAAATTTCCGAAAAAAGAGGATAGATAGTTTAACATCATATTTAAACAGCAAGGGTATGGTCACTTTCCAGGCAAAAAAGTCCAAATATTTAAATAAAGAGCAGGATGCCAAGCAGGAAAACTGAAAAACCTAAGAGATCGCAGGTCTGTCTGATATGACACAATCCTTTCTGGATTTGTAAAATATTTAAACTATTGCACAGTTGCTGTTGCCTAGGAGAGGCGAGTAAGTCCTTCCTTTTTCCTTTTGTAATATTTTGTCTCTTAAAAAATAGAATGAAATTAAAAAAAAAATGCAGATGCACTTGCATAAGGGGGCGTGCAAAACAATCTCCTAATTAAAAAAAATTCCCATGTTCTGTCTTCCTTCCTATTCCTATATACAGAGAGAAATATATAAAAGTCTTGAAAGACTTCTCTTGCTTTGTGGAACATTGCCCAGAGGTGGACATGTTCAGCATCTTTGGGAAGGTTGTCAGTTGTTCACTTTAGACTCTCTGAAAATTGATCCATGAACAAGCAGTGGCTCTTTGTGGATTGGCCCATCTGCCTTCCAGATGGGGGGAAAGGTAGTATCATAGGAACAGCTGCTCGGACAAGTACAGCAGGTCACAGAAGAATAAGGATGAGGGGTAAAGCGAGGAGAGCTAATATTCAGGAAGCGTGTGAGTTTTGAATGAGATAGAGATGAGCAAATACAGAAATGTGTCACTGCCGTATCAGCACAGAGAAGACACAGTGCAACTTTAAAGAT